>NW_019730102.1:275406-299894 GCF_002891405.2 Cryptotermes secundus | reverse complement strand
GAAGAGGGAGACAGCAGGTTCTTCCAAAATGTGGGCAACACAGCATGTTCACAAGGTATCACCACCCAGAAATAGGATCAACGACATTAGATACAGTGCAATCTGAGCTCATATGAATAGTTTTGATGAATCACGTACATCTAGTTTTCTGCATTTTGTCTGTCCAGATTTGGATTAAAATAACAACAGCAGTGTGTTCAGGATTACTCTCATTTATAAGTACCAACTTACAGTGCTACTTGGCGCACGGAGAATATCACCAATTCCTCCACCATTCCTCAGTCCTTGGTTCAGTGTTGTGACGATGCACATGACAAGTGAATCACACGCTCTCTCTTTGACTTCTCCTCCTGACACTGTGACTTGAGAGTTCACTTCTTCTGAAATAATAACATTGATATGACGGTTCTGTTCTAAGACTACAGCTATGCTGTAGCATTCTCACACCCACACTAAGGATTATAATGACAACAGCTCACTGTTTCTCAAACAGAGGTAGAAGGACTGATCCCACCCATTCCACAAGGATTCTCCTGAACAGTTCTATCTTCTGGGATATAATGCCATGTAGTCTGTTGAACATCAGCCAATATCTGAGAGAAGCAGAGCCATGTTTGCTGCTTGCTTCTCTTACTTCTCAATCCTGAAGATGGATGCAACATGTTTCTCCAAAAGTCTGGTTGGATTTCAACTGGATGCATGGCATTATATCCCAGAAGAAAAGTTTGTATCACCACTGCTGTGAGAACCTCAAATCCTGCAAGGACTCTCATGTTGGCCCACTGTGTATGGGCACCGAAATGTTACCTGTATAATATTTGTAAAATTTCAAACTGAAATTTTTCAAAATGTATTAAAGGAGCACAGAAAGTTGTTCATATGCAGTACATACACTTTCTAGGTATGCGTGCGAATAACTTTCTGAGTCAGAGCAAGAATTTGGAAAAATTTCAAGAATCAAGAAGAAAAGAAGAGTTTTCTCCACCAGACAAATTTTTTCATTGTAATCATAATTTGTTATTGAAGGAAAGATAGAGGGGCGAATAGAAGTGACCAGAAGACGAGGAAGAAGACGTAAGAAGATGCTGGATGACCTTGGTGACAGAAGAGGATATTCTCATTTGAAGGAGAAAGCTCTAGATCGCATTAAGTGGAGGAACTGTTTTGGAAGAGACTGTGGACCTGTCGTCTTGACAGATTACTGATGAATGAATGAATGAATGGATTTATAACAGCTGCCACTCTTTTACAGTGCACTGAAGTGCAGGGACTATTAGTTATCATTCTGACATTACATCAACTTTCAACAGAGAGTCTGAATATATTATAATACTGTCACATGTAGGGTGGTATGTGTGATGAAAATGACGGGTTCTAGTTTGGATGATTGGATTTATTAGCACTCTGGTTACAATCTCTCTTAATCAGATTTAAACACAGGCATCACAGCACTACTGCTAACTTCCACAATTTACAGTTCACTGTTGCACTTGCACTATGATTCCATGTCTTCATTATTCATTTCCTGGCAATGGATCTCAACACAGAAACTATAACAGTCTCACTGGATCACACACTCCAAGTATTACACATAAACAAAGTCTTCAAATCACACATTAAACCCTCATAGGCCGACCTACTGTACTCTTCTGTAGTCCTGGTTCCAATTTGATCTGTTCTGTGCTTCCAATGGTACTATCTCTCTGCCAGCTTAGGAAATCTGCTCACTTATATAGCCAAGAGACGGACATCCACCAACAGTGAAAACATATCATGTGACCCCTACCTACAGCAAATGCGCATGCTGATGGACTAGCAGGAAACACATGTCATGTGATGGCCACCTACTGTTGCTGTGTGACATCACTCCACCTGTGCCAGCTGCCGGGCACACGGAAAACACAGCCTGCTCTACTGTTGCGTGCATGTATTGTGTTCACAGAGCTGTTTTCTGGCAATGCATTGATCAAATGCATCACAATATAAAACCAATTCCAGAGCCATGACCTTTTTCATCACAGCAGAAAAGAGATCAGAGAAACCAACTGATTTATGTAGCATTACTAACCATTATGGCACCATAATTTTAAGGGTTCAGCAAGCTACTATGCAAAGAAAAATGAGTAATTTGAAAATGCTTGAAAACTGAGACTGAAAAATCAACATTAAAGTCAAGATTGAGACATTTCTTGCTTATATTAAAAAGTTCAAGACTTGCCATGCCTAATATTTCCCATCTGCATTCTTGTGATTTTAAATCCCGAATTTGACTTAGAGTTAAGTTAAGCAGATACAAATTTGCTGCTAACACATACAATCAACACACAGAAAATAACACCACATAAAGGCTGAAAAATACTTCTTGAATGTTGTGAAACACACATCAAAAATGTTTCAAATAAAAGTTACAGAGTTTATCGGTTTCAATATTTCACTGTTAAGAAATGGTTTTTGTGTGATAAGACACTTATGGAAAATTTTGCAAAGTTTGATGTGAGCTCTTACTGAAGAACTTCAGTGCTGAATTTCACTTAAAAGAGCTCAGTAATTCTGGATATGACATATGCAAAAACATATACTGCAAAATGAAAAATCACATTAATGGTATGTTTCTTCTTATACATTTCACATAATGGTTGAAATATGAATGTATGGTAACAGTTTATTAATATCAATTACAGGGAAGCCCATTATGCTCATATTATATCTGCTGCTAGTCACTAGGTGCAAAGGATGTATTTCTATAAGAGATCTGATGTTCCCAAAGCAGAGAATATTAAGATTTTAGTCTTCTTGGATGTGACCTCATGTAGTTTGGTGGACAGGTACTGATGTTTCAGAGGAACCTGCCCCAAAGATGTTTCCCTATAACAGGCCGTGGAGGCCCATGGGGTTGTGAGATGTCGAGGCTCCCACATTTTCTAGACAATCGACTCACAGATGGTGGTGAGGTTGTCAACCTCATGCGCCGGCTGCCCTTTACCCCCAGGAATATTCCTGGTACTCCTTTCTGTTAGAGGCTGATCCCAGAAGTAACCTACATGTATTCTTGGTCTTGCCTGTTCACAATTTCAAAAGTTTGAGAAACAGTGAAATAACTGATTTAATGGTAATACACAGTAATGTGTTTGGGGTAGGTACTTCCATGGTAACGCGATAACAGTGAGCTGTTGCATAGAAAATGCTGAAACAAAGAACGCGTCTCCCCGGAAATGAACAACCGAAGGCTCGTTGCATAACAACGGACTGTCGGAATAACGGGAACGGAACCGTGAGGAATGGTGTCTGGTATGTGGTCAGCATAATGCCTATGTAAGCAGAGCCAGAGATGACACATACGGGAGAGACAGTCGAGATCCAGCCACGGCCAATTCAGTAAAAGCATTGAAGTAGAGGCAGTAGTTGTGATACTGCAAGTGGTAATAATTGTAGGGTATATAAGAGTGAGTGTCCAATAAAGATTAGCTAAATCCGAGATCCAAGTGAAATAATTTGTTGCATGACTCACCCAACACGTGACAATACCATAAATTTTAATGCCAGGGGACTTCAATGCAGGGTAAATTATTTTGTACAGAAACATACAGAAGGTACAGGTGTGTTATGACAGTGAGTTAATCAGAAACTCATTTAACCTGCTTAATGGGGCTCTACAGTTGTATGAATTCACATCCAGATCCCAAGTCCACTGGATGTTTAGTTCACAGTTTAGGGAACTGTACTAAACATGGAGTAAATATGAAATAATTTATTTCTGTTTGCATGAGGGACAGCTTGGGCAATTAGGCTCAGGCTTTTCAGTGTAGAATGTTAGATATTAAGCCTGACTAGCCATAATGTTATTACACCTGTAGCCCTCCTCACTTCTGTCTTGCAGCTTGGCCAGTCTCAAAGTAATCAGTAACAATAATGAAGAGAAGTCTTCAAGGAAAGAAGTGTTAATGTGTCCTGTTCTCCTCAAAAACATTTATCTTACTTAATTCCCAGCTTTATGTGCACCTTCCCATTTTACAGATAATCTTCGGCCTATAATCACAAGGAAGCATTCCCTTCAAAGACAGGTCAGTATAAGTTGGTTTTAAACTAAAATGACAGCTTGAAACTGCAGTGATTCTTACCTTTGTAAAAATTCTCAGAACTGACATTGTGTTCACAGTTCCCATCTGCTGGACATGTCTGAGCAGGTTTGGGTATTTCTGTGTCATTATTTACTGCTGAAATATCAAAGCATACTTACAGAGCTATATATGAAATAAAACAGTGGGAACAAGATAATATGGTTAGGCCAACATGTCAGAGAACTGAGAACAATTCTGCATACTCTGCATGAAGCCTAGCAGAACACATATCCATATAAAGTGATAAAGTAAACACTGGTGACTGAAAAGAAGTCAACTATATTGAGGAAACAGAAAGCAGTCCCATGGAACAACCCCTTCAACATCACTCTTGAGCTATTACACTTCCCTTTCTGGCATGCTTTCCCTATTCATTTCCACTTGTCTAGTCATTCTGTTCACACAAACGGTGGCACCAAAAATAACCTTTACCTCTGCTAGCAATAAGCAAGCACTTTGTCATGTCATGAAAATTCATTAGCTTATGCCAGTGACAGAATGGATGGGAACATAACCAAACTTGTTATTCATTCACTAAAATGGGTTAACCAGGTGGCACTTTGGGCTTTCTATGAGAAGACAATTTGCCAAATCTTGGATACAAAATGGGAAAGGTCATGGATAGTCTCATCCAGGTAGTTAACTTAATGGTGAAGTGAAAAGATATATATAACTAAACTATGTCTGCTTCAAGATGAACACTAATCCACTGTAACTGGACATTATGATTAATGATTCAGGATTCATGACAATTACAGAAAATAACATTAGCTGTATGACCTTTTCATAACTCAGACTGCTATGACCTCTTGTGCCTTTAAAAGTAAGTTGCAAGTATCACTAAGACTATGAATCAATACTTTAAACCAATTAATAATGTAAAATAAATAAGATAATGAAGAAGTAAATCAGTGGATTGATTTGCTGTCATAAATACTCGCGTAAAATAATAACTGAATATTACATCTATGATAACAGTTGAAATTCAATCTAAAGCTGGTACAGTCCAAATAACTGACAGAAAAACAAATGAGTGAACATAGCTGTAGGCATTAAGATATATTTTAAGATACAAGTTTTTGAATTCTGATGGTGAATGCCTGAGCCCCAAACAAAGGATTGCAAAGTTCTATTTATAGGAAGAAACATAAATTCTTCTTTGTGATCTTCTGCTTGTTGTTTTAATTTTTTTGTTAACTATCAACCCTCAGACTACTAGGATGATGGAGTTCCTTCCAGGATCTATAACATATATTTCATACCTCTGCCCTTAAATTATACACATTCTGAGTTCTAAAATTAGCAGTTATCAAGATATCAGTTTAAAGTATACTTTGGTACAGGTTAGACGGCAGGTAGTATTGGAATGGTTTTACATCTCAATAACAAACAGAATAAGTAAATTTTAAACTGCTTACTTCATACCCCTCCAGACCTTTAATATCTGCAAGACTGTAAACTAATATCCTTGATTATGGTGTAACACAGTGTTTAAGTCTGTTTATTTGAACTTAGTTCCCTATATGAAAACCAAAACATTTCAGAAGTGGGTTCTATTTCTGTCTTCAGGTGGAGAGGATATGAAGGAGGTAGTAATGCTAATTGTTTCATATCACTGCAGGACTTCAATACAGTACATACTTAATGTTCCTTGGTTTAATGTCTCCCTCATCTAACATTCTATACCAATGATTGCAAGTCCAAAATCTCAGTGCTAATTTTCCCCCATTTAATATTTTTCTCAGTTTAGTGCTTCAATTCTCTAGTCCTGAAACCCTGAAACTGTGCATGGAATTGGCAATTTCTAGATACAAAGCCCAATTATATAATAGATAACCAGATATGATTAGGTTCATGACCAGACTGAGGCCAAGGAAGGAAATCACATGGATGGATCCCCTATACATCCCCGACTTCCTTACATTACGTTCCAGCCACCCAGCCATTCAGTTCACACACATACTGGTAGTGACAGCCACATGCCAACTAGCACTCTGGCCTGGCTGATAGTGGTTAGAAGCGAATACAATAGCAGGTAAAAGGGGAAGCCTCAAGTGCCATAATTTTCAGTATTTATGGTACTTTTTTTTCAACGTTTTCAAATTTTTAAGCAAAGATGTTTAGTAATTTTTCATAGACAAATCAGTAATAAAGAAATATTGATTTTAACCAAAATTTGCTTTTGTGTACAAGCTCTTTTCAGCTAACAGCTTCCTCAGTGGAATCTTTCTCTCAACAGTTTACTGCACTTACGCACCTCATCTTGTCTGTCCAGGTCACAACATCTGTACTGGTTGATACTTACACACAGAGTCTTGATCAACACTGACGAGGAAATCGTCCTTGAAGAACATATACCCAATAATGCTGAACATGTACACAAGAATGAGAGCCAGAACAGCAGTCAAGATGATGGAACGACCATTCCGAGTCACAGACCTGATCACATTTAAAAGTGTTTCTTCACGATACACGACATCGAACAACTGAAATGTAAGTAACATACAAATATAAACCTTTGACATTAATAATGTACAGTATATCCAAACAGCATTGCAAGAACTGAAATGTAAGTAACATACAAACATAAACCCTTGACATTAATAATGTACAGTATATCCAAACAGCACTGCAATAATTGAAATGTAAGCAACATACAAATATAAACCCTTGACATCAATAATGTACAGTATATCCAGACATCTCTGCAACAACTGAAATGTAAGTAACCTACAAATATAAACCCTTGATATTAATAATGTACAGTATATCCAAATAGTTAAGCAACCCACTTGCTTTCATCAAGATTCAATGGCAATTTTGATCCTATTTTTGGGTGATGGTGCTGTATGGAAAACCCTAGTCTTTAAGCTACTTGAATGAAGTTTGAGTGATGAGTAGCTCCATACTGGCAAATGTCTGTATGTACAGATTCACTGTATGCAATCCACCACTTGAAGTTTAAAGCTCTGTAATCATGATGAGACACTCTACCTATATGCCAGTTCTTCAAAACCACTGTATTTCTGCAACCATCAGACTCTGTTAGGTCTCTAGGTAGAGCTGATGGGCTTTGAGAGTAGATCTACTACTGTACCTAGGGGTCCAACAGAGCATCATCTGGTGACAGGACTAGAGCCAATTTCTTATGTGCAGTGGTTTTAAAAACTGAAACCATGGGCATAATTCAAAAGAACAGTCTTAATCGACATACATTTATTTAACACATATGTATCAGATTATATAGTGTCAAGTTACAGGTTGATTTCATGCATAATGAACTGGAAGTGATGTGGAACGAAGCCATGGTTGTCTAGTTTGAGGCACTATGCCAGAGTCTACCTGGGGGAATTAATGGGAATCACAAGTTGAGACAGCCAGTGTCCTGGGTGGGATTCAAACTAGTGACCTCCAAAATACAAGCCAGAAGTGTTACTGCATGAGCAACCTGCTTAGTTTAACCAACATGGGAGTTACTGCACTGGCTCAATATAACAAGATGGTTATAATGTAACACATTCCTTATGTAAGTGCTGGTTATCCACATCTTGAAATTAATGTGACTCTGCAGCACACGAAGAGGCACTTTATATACACCCTGAGGATAAATAATTAAATACTGTACTAAGACATCCTGGACTTTTCAAATATTTGGACTAACAATAAAATGTTTTCCTAAATACTGTCATGTATTTTGAGGGCTGCGTGAATTATAGATGGGTTTCTGATTGGATGATTAGATGTACTGACACCTTATACACACACAACTCGGAACTACAAGCAATTACAGCACTATCACTGATCTACACACTTTACAGTTCACTGTTACACATACTAATGCCCTCAGTCTTCAGCAGTCGCATCCTGGCAACAGATTCATATCCATCTCACTGTGATTGCAGCACACTATGAAGCCTTCTTTGCCATTATTCTGCCAAATGCCAACTCTGGAGACTCTCTCAAGTCTCTGCTTCAACTGCCAACTCTGGAGACTCTCAAGTCTCTGCTTCAACTGCCAAATCTGGAGACTCTCTCAAGTCTCTGCTTCAGCTGCCAACTCTGGAGACTCTCTCAAGTCTCTGCTTCAACTGCCAACTCTGGAGACTCTCTCAAGTCTCTGCTTCAACTGCCAACTATGGAGATTCTCTCAAGTCTCTGCTTCAACTGCCAACTCTGAAGACTCTCTCAAGTCTCTGCTTCAACTGCCAACTCTGGAGACTCTCTCAAGTCTTTGCTTCAACTGTCAACTCTGGAACTCGATTCAATTCAACTGCCATCTCTTCTCACTTATCCTCATGGAGTTCCACTCTTGACTCAATTCTAATTCTAGCTGCGCGAGATCCTTGTTATGCAGCCTTGGGGCGAACCCACAGAAAACACTGCTTCACATATTGTTGCATGTTGATTCACTGCTGCAGAGATGTGTTTACCACTCAGTTGCATACCAACGAGTGTGGTGCAAACCCACAGAGAACGCCACTTGCAACACTTGTCACATGACCTCACAGCGTACATGATACGTTCCTCTGCTGGGTGTGTATGGGCCATTACCAAGCAATGACCGTTTCTCTGCCTCCAAAGTTCTTGCTTTGAGCAACTATGACACACTATGTTCTCAGTTTTTCAAAATTATTTTGACTGTATATGATAATAAGTAAGCTATAATTACTTAATGACAAAAAGAAGCAATAAAGGACTTAAAATTATACAACAAAATTATTTCATTAATATATCTGTTTTAATCAGAATTTTATGCTTTGAAGGTTCCTCCGAACCATTCTTACTCAGTTCCTTGTGAACTGGAACACGCACATTTCAAACCAAGATATTTTTATAGCTACATCAAATATGGCACAAATATTATAATCTGTATCAATGATGAATCCATAAGAAAGTAATACAGTGACAGAGATATTTTCTCATATCTGAACCAAGCCAGAAAATACTGTAATGCGTGAATTAATGTCACAATACTTACCAATACAGAATAGAAGAAAGGGTGCATACAGAGACCTAAAAGGCAGAATACTACATATGCAAAGTGGTACAACAGTTCCGCATCTGTCACCATCTGCTTAAAATTCTTTGTAAATGTTCCTTGGTTGCCCATAATACTGATTAAATGTATTCCTTTTAGAAACACCTGAAAAGGAACAGTCGCTATTAATATACACATAACTCAGATACATTTAACTTTCAACATTATGTCACTTACACAGGCTTTCTCATTTTAACATGCTACCTCTCGGGTATTTAAAAGGAAAATGTTCCTTGTACAACTAATTGTAAGCTTTTCATCAGTACCAATGAGACTTGGAGTGTCTGGAACTGAATGGGACACATCAGTTCCTGGTCTTGGCTGATGGTATTTACTGGATGGAAACATCAATAAGGTAAGGGTAAAGCTGTCCCTGGCTGGTTACGGTAGCCAAGTGGTCCAAGGCATGGACTGTCTTTGCTCGCTTGTAAGTCAGGATCATGAGTTTAAATCCCACTCAGGGCATGGATGTTTAGTGTTTGTGTGTGTGTGTGCACATTTTTGTGTGTTTGTGTACAGGCAGAGACCTTGTGATGAGCTGATCAACCGCCCAAGGAGTTCTACTGAATGTCTAAGATCTAGTAAACCGAAGTGAAATGGAGAGTTTCATGGAGGTAGGCCAAGGCCAAAATTGGGGTTGTAGTGCCAATGGAAAAAAAAGCTGTCTCTGTGCTTAACTAATTAAGTACTATGCCATGTAGGCATATGGGGAAGTGGTGTACAGATACATTTTCTTGACCTCAGTACTGGTTGCAGGCGAGTGGTCAGCTTCCTGCCCCAGTTGCTTTACCCCCAGGAAAAGAGCCCCCAGTACCCACTGAATAGGAGGTTGGGTAGACACCAGAGCCAGTCTGGATGACGTGAAGAAGAGAAAATTCTTGACCATACTGGTGCTCAAACTCCAACCTCCTGGTCATCCAGCCCATAGCTAGTTGCTATACCGATTATGCTAATACCATTAATAAAAACAAAGAAGTTATATTAGTCCATGATTTATTTAATCCGTCTTGCAGTGCATACACTCATTTATCTCCTTCTCTCCCTCGCACTACATGTTTCGGCATAATAATGCCATCTTCAGGTGCTTACTTATCCATGTCAAACCAGTTCATTGCATGCCATGTTCTCACATTAAAATAACTAAAATATGTATCTATCATATACATTGTCAAACGTTAAAAATATTAAAATTGTTCAGGATACCACATCGCTACGTCGCCCCTCACTACGTCAGTCACGCCCATTCTCCTTTGTTGGAGCACTCCTTCACTATCTTGTGTGTTGTGCTTTTGTTGTGTCGTGCTCCTGCGACTGCGTGTGTTATACTGTTATACAGTATACAGTTATACAGTACTGTTATACAGTTGTGTTATACAGAAGTTCTATTAAATGACAGTAAGGAGGCTGGTCAATGGTAAACATAGAGAAAACTCAGTAATGTTCAAGACTTATAGGAATAAGGATAAATCTAGGACTTAGATTATATGATGATATCAAGTGCTTTAAAAAGTGTAAAAAAGTGGAAATGACAGTCATAAAACAAAACCTTTCTCATGAGGAAATTATGAGCAGCATAAATTCCAAGAATGGTGGCAATCATTCAGTTCAACACAATCTTTCATCCAAATAGTCACATTACTCTACATGGGCATCACATCCAGTCTGCAGTGCTGAGGGAAGGACACAGACTGAGGGTGAATGAGGAGCATATTGGCTAGAGAAAACTGAATCATGAGGAATTTCAGAAGTTTTACTATACCAAATACCATGAGGATGATCAAACCAAGGAGAATGAGATGGATGGTGCATGTAACATGCATAGAAGACAGGAAATATACACACAAGAGGTGGAGACTTGGAATTCCTAGGTGCAGATGGGAGGATAATATTAAAATGTGTGGATTAGATTTATCAGGATTAAATTAAGGACCAGCAGGGAGCTTTTCTGTACATGATAATGAACCTTCAGATCCATATAAAGTACAGATTTTTCTACTATTTTTTTATTGCTAGTGGGTTGGGACTAAGCCCCCTTGCACTGCGGCCACTTCTGGCCTATTGTACCAGCCCCAGATGATAGGTGAGGGTGATTGTGTAGCAATTGGTGGAATGAAGATTGGCAGAGGAAACCGAAGAGAAAACCTGCCCCAGCGTCACTTTGTCCACCACAAATCCCACTTAACCAGACCCAGGATCGAACCTGGGCCACCATGGTGGAAAGCCATTGACTAACTGCTTGAGTTATGGCACGGCCATTTCTTGACTAGCTACTATCACCTTCTGAAGAGGGACTCTACTTCATGGACTTTGTCTTTGGCATTTACATGTTTAATATATAGACAGTCAGAAAAGGCGACACTTCTTAAAGCAAAATATTATGCACTGTGTGATTAGTATCTTCATCTCACATTCTACAAATCTCACCTCTCTCATATGCAGCTATATGCAAACTGATTCCACTCATCCCCTAACACAAAAATTTGTGAAAATTCACTCGGCCATATTTCCAGCACAGTTCCATAAAATGAAGAGACTGTATATTCTAAATAAAATATAACAGCTCTGTCATGCTCTATATCTCTGTTAATTTTTTATAACAGTAGGTTTATGAAACTTCTTCTGATAAAACATGATAAAATTTCCGTCAGGAGAGTAACATGACTTACAGTGATGGTCCCCAGGAGTAAGAGTGTTGGTTCAGGACCAACAGAAAAGATCATCCTTAGAATTGTGGATGCTACAAGTGTTCGAACACCAGATTCACGGGGAAGTGTGATGACAATGGCCACTGATACCAACATCACTGCCCAAATCAAACCTGAAAAGTGCTGTCCCAATTCTAGGAAAATGAGAAGAACAGCTTATTAGAGCCAATGATTTAATATTTATTCAAAACAGATGTTACTGTGAAGGTCCTAAATATAATACCAGCAGGTGGAAATCACAATTTTATATTTAATTTGTATACTGTCATGTGGTAATATGCTTGACCTTTTGTCAAGTGTACATATTGCACACATATACATGTAGCATGTTATTCAAAATTCTTCTTTTTGCACTATATACTCGTACAAGTCCTCTGTCAGTCCAGGCTTTGCAAAGTAGACCAGCAACAATAGCGACTTAGTCACTGGAATGGCCGTAAGCTTGACCACTGTCAAGTTTAAGACTCTTGTATTTTCGATGTCTGGGTTCACCTCATCCTATACCATGAACATGCTCATTCTCATGATTTTTTATGACTTCTGCTTGTTGTCTGCACAATTTTATTATATAATTGTATACACATGAAGGTTGAAAGCCATGAACAAATCATGGACTGCTGTGTGTCTTGGAAAATGTCCAATGGTGCAAAGAACCTTGTTTGTAGGCACTGATATTTAACGAGGTAGATGGGACAAGCTTAAATCATCACTGATCTGATCAGTGCACTCATGGAGGGTTAATTTAATGCTGGTGCTTAAACACTCACTCTTGAATACGGAGTAGTTTCTAATATTAATTAAATCATTTCTGTATGCAGTCTCCATGTAATCCTCTTATCTAAGATTACACCAAAAAATCTTGCGTGTTTGATGAAGGGGATATTCCATTCATTCAATGCAAGATGAGCCTAAGACCTGAGTCTTATCTTCATAGATTTTTATGTTCCAGTGCTCACACCACATCTCAATAGCACCGAGACCTCACTGCAGCTTTCTGAGTCATGACCCTCTTTGTGGTCTGCCACATATGTGTGTCATTAGCAAAGAGACCTAGATAGACAACAGGTGTTAGGGGCATATCATTTATCATTTTTCATTGAATGCATCCTGTTGTGTTACAATATACAACTTCTTTATTAACCATCCAATGAACAATTTGTCCATGGGAATGTATGAAAATACAAAACCAACGACTGATTCGATGTTATAAAACATCAATTAAAATTTTATTCTTGTTTTATATTATAACTTCTGTTTTCTTATATAATCTGATTTATTGTATTTTTTACGTTAAATAGTATTATATCCAGTTTAATACTACTGCAGTTCAGTGGTGTATGTATGTTAAACATGTATTTGCCTGATGATGGCTATTGATAGCCGAAACATGTAGCAGAGCCGTAGCTGGACACTGATCTTGATATTTGTTGTGTTGTGACGGTTAATAAAGAAGTTGCACATCATTTATATATACACTGTACAATGAAACCTCATTGCACCTGTGCTTCTACATCCCTTGGAGCAGACATTTCATCTTCAACCGAGGCTCTGAATTTTCTCTGAGACAGAAAAGAGCTAATAAACTTCATCACATTGATTTAAAATTTTAATTCAGATAATTTATTTAGCAAGCCAAGGTGCCATGTTGTATCAAAGTCTTTTCAATAATCAAGAATACTGCAGCCGTAGACATGTTATTGTTGAAATTTAATGTCACATGATTTGTAAGCCTCATACATCTAAGTGTTGCACTGTGACAGGCATGGAAACTAACCTGGTTTGCATTAAGCAGGCCTCTTTCTTCAATGAGCCTTTGGACTATTTTCAGAACAACTTTCTAGATTAGCTTGCCTGCTGTAGACAAGAGACTAATCGGATGTCAATTTTGAGGGTATTTTGGGTCCTTACTGAGTTTTGGTAATGTTATAATTTTTGCTCCCCTCCAAGGTTTTTTGAAAATGGGACAGCAGAAGGAAGTAATTAAATAAATGTGTTAAATGTACCAGTGTTCTTCTTGGAAGATGCCTGAGGCATTTTTTTGGAATATCAAGTCCACAAGCTTTTGCTAATTTACGTATGTCACAAGGTCTTACTTTTCCCAACAGGGTGTCATCTATAGATATGAGCAGGGCTTGAACTCTAGTCTCCACCTGTCACTCATGGTTTTCATCACACAGGTCAAGAGATGTGAACGGATTTTCTAAACAATCTGCAATTATGTTGGCTTTCTCATTCGGGTGATATGTTATTCCTAATGGCCCATGAACAGCGGTTGGTGCCTTTGGTCCATCCCTTTTCATAAGCGATTTTACAACAGGCTACAGGGCTTGAGGTGTGACTTCACAGTTCCCAATATTGTTTCCCACTGTTCAAATGCTTTTCTACGGGTCATCTGTCTGATGGTTTTGGAAACACAATTAACTATGTTTTACATGCTGGTTCCCAGGTTACTTGCCACAATTTCCTTAACCTCCACTTTTGTTTTAGCAGACTCTCCACAGCAGGTAGATCCTTATTAAGGTCTGAGAGTGTAATTTTTATCAGCTTCTTTCCCTCAGTTGATTTGGATTCCAGGTGAAATAAATATAGAGGCCAAGCTTTGAAACCGCTCAAAATCTGTGAATTTGTCAACCGGGTCCAAAAGATACCTAGTTCTAACATGATTAAGCAAGTGGAAAATGGTTTGTAGGTGATCTGAGTCCAGAATATCACAGACAATGACATCTGACAGTCAGACATTCTTGGGCACAGCATTACTGAGCACATCACCATTTCCCGTAGGAAAGCAATGAGTTGGACATTGTGGTGCTGAAATTTCAAACTCATTTATATGCAGTAAATGCAGCAATTTCATGCCTGAAGGCTTGGAATCTATACTATTCCAAAATGGATGTTTAACATTCAGCTCTCCTGCCAGTGGTGATTTAAGTCTAAAGCTTAAGAGCTCAATGATCTGTGCAACATTCCAGACATGGCCTGGTGACTTACAGACGGTTAGAAGTAGAACTTCACTACTATTAATCAGTATGCAAACCCCTGCGGATTCTACTGAAACAAGAGGAGGCAGGTCTACATTGTTGCAGGGAATGCCTTTTCTCACTGCAACAGTAGTTCCACCTTTTCTTTCTGGAAAGTGCTAAGTCCAATAAAAGTGATAATTTGGTATAAAGAACCTCTCACACGGTATGAGATGTGTCTCTGAGGGCACAGCCACATCTATATATATGTACTGCAGCTGTTTACTGAGCTCACAGCACTGCCTCCAAATGCCATTTGCAATAAATGCCATGACTTTGATCAGCCTATGAGCTCCAGCAGTTATTTTGTTTCATTAAGTTAAGTAACATTTTAGTAATGAACATTTTTTTTCTGACACAGCTTCACTGAGCTCTGTCATGATTTGGTTCACTACAGTGGTGACTTCTAACATATTAATGTTAGATGAACTGGGAGCCTGTAAAGACAAACTTGTTTTCTGAATTTCCTGTTGGGGCAGACGCTGCGTTATGCTTTTCTCATCTGTCTGCGGTGCCTGCGGTTGCTGGTGTGTCTTGATGCAGTGCTGCTGTGTACGACTGCTCTGTTGAGATGAACTTAGAGAAGAACATCGCTCCCAGAGGATCCCGTGCTCTTCTCCTTTCGCAGGGCTGCAGCCTCGGTATGATGCTGGATGAGGTTTCTCTCCCTCTCCTAGGGCGTGGCTGCAGCAGCTCAGCATAGACCCCGTATTTATTTTTCAGGGCATTGTCTATGCAGGTGGCCACCCCCACCCCCATGCCACACACATCGAGGGGACTGCTTGCAGTTGACCCAGACATGGCCAAAGTTTTGACAATTGTGGCACTACGTAAGGCCAGTCTGAGCTCTTGGTAATAACTGGGTAAGGGTACTGAGATTTTATGTTTGTTGTTCAGGTAACAAGGAACAGGTGGAGGAGTTCCAAGTGGTTTTGTCAGTTTGGTGCTCTTCGAGTGGCTGTCATTTGCCTCATGTTGATAATACTAAAGCCTAATTCTTCAAGGCTGCTGGGAATACCTTCTGCTGGCATGTCTAGTGAAATGTGATGGATTATTGCCTTGAGAGGCGTTTCAGAATTTAGAGAGAAGGTAAAATAGCACAGATTATTTTTCTCCCAGTAGGATTTCATTAGTCATACTCTCCTTTGACATGGTCTTTTATGTCACTCTGGTGTTGAATGAAGTTTGTGGTAGAACTCATCATTATTGCTGGTGGCCTACCTGATTTTCTGGGAGCTTCCTGCTCCAGCAATCTCTGTGTCCATGTCGGTAGTTCTGAGAGGTGTGAGAAGTTGCGGGTTATCTCTGCTTTTGGAGGCAGATTTACAACTTGGGATGTTGGAATTGGTTTAGTTGTCTTCTTTGCTGTCTGTGAGGTATCATTACAGATATGCCTCTTGCGTCTCATAACTTTCTGAAAGTTGTCATCCTGGGCTGATTCCAATGAGGTTTTGTTTACTGCACTGCTTTGTCCTGCCTGTGTACTCAGCTTCAGGATGGCTTTCAGTTCATTCGGTGTTAATGTGTACATGTCGTAAAGAGCGCTAAAAAGTGGCTTTCCATCTCTACCTTTACAAAAGTTTGCTCTGCTCTCCTCCACACTACTCACAGTAGAAGTCCACTCCGAGCTCTTCCCCACTTCAGCTGGTGTGCATCCAGCAAGGTTCTCAATGTATTCTGTATACTTGTTACACTATGGAAGCTGCAAGACATTCAGATTTCAGTGATGCTAACTTCTGTGTCCAGTAGTTATGGAATCTCAGTACTGGCACATTCAAGTTTGTGGGGAACATTCAAGTTTTCCACTTGTTTTGTTGTTCTGCACAGCACTGCGCACAACCATGGGTGAACACAAACTACACTGATACCATCTTTGCCAAACAGGAGTTGGCCAACTACAACTCTGTCCAACACGTCTTGTCCAAATCAGTAAATCCAGTCAAGATCTGGTGTAGCTGAGTTACTGTCTGACTCAATTCAACTGCCTGAAAAATAGCCCTGGCACAGATTGCACAGAAAATGTCTCTTCCATCATTGCTGGGGAAACATGTCCACAGAGTTGTTCTCTATTATACAATGAAGCAACTTACAGAACTGTTCATGGTGTTGTTGATTTTTAAGGTAACTCTTGCATGTCAACATTTATATAATCTTGATTTAACCTCCAACTTCATTTAACAATATTATTAGTTAGGAAATAAGCATAAATCTTACCAACTGCATAAGGTAACTACAGATTGCTAATCATCATTATTCTTTTGCATAAAAATATACATGCCTCTTCATAGATGAAAACATCTAGTACCAAACAGGGTGGTCTACTGCTAATACTCTAGTTTGTATCTGGTAGATGCTGGATTCAAATCTCAGCTGGGACACTGGCTATCCTGACTGGAGAGTATTTCTGTTGTTCTCCTCAGTCCCTCCACGCTAATGCTAGGACAGTACCTCAATTATGACACAACAACTTCATTCCAAAAACTTTCCAGTTCATCTATCATCCTGTCGTTTGGCACTGTCTAGTCTAGGTACTCAAACAAATGTAAAATAAACCATAAAACAATCATTTCAATTCATGTCACATAACCTCCATTACAACAGCCATGCCACTTACTTGGAACAGCATCCATAAAGGGATAGAAGAATGCCACTATTAGATTGATAAGGACAGCACAGTTGAAGAGTATGTTGCTCCACAGCGACATGTAGGAACTGACCCAAAAAAGAAAAGGCTGGCCTGAAAACAGAACAGTTTAGAAGGGTGCATATAAGGAATATTTGAAGTTCAAAATTAAGCATGCACGCACACACAAAAAAGCACGTTTATGTATATGCACACTTTCTCATGCATATGACTGGCACTGGAATAAATGTTTCTAAATATGTCATTGTAACTGGTATCTTTCCTTAATGCTTAAACAGTCTGATTCATTTGAAGTATGTATTTGTTTATGTTATTAAGTGTACGACACGTGTCAAAGTAAATCTAATAATGGAGTAATTTAGGGTACTTTTCCACAAAGGTAAGGTTATTAAATTGCAGTTTCTTTCATAAGGTCGTGTATCCGTGTTTACAGTATGATACCATATGAACAATACTGCACAGACATGATCAGTAACATTTAACTCTGAAGACTTGTGAGAAGCTTACAGTGCCACCTGTTCTGTATCTTCACCCATGAAACCACTATACACAATTAGATATGATTAATTAACACACCAGACACTCACTAGAATGAGCTACAGTTATATGAAAGTATGATGAATTCATGTAGTACTGGCATGCGAAGAATCGAAGGGAAACAAATACAATGCTCCTAGCAGCACAGAGAACTTAAGACTGTGAGGCTGTGTAGTTTGGTAGATAATCACCACCACTAAGCCTACGTGACACCAAACCTCAATATTAATATTGTCATGTGTATGAGTGACTAGTGATGGGGTTTGGATTGGGGATTGGCTTTACTGACCACTTTAACACACGACTCATGACCACAATTAATTATAGCGCTGTTACTAAACTCCGCACTTCACAATCACTACAGCACATGCTAAATCTTTCCAGTCTTCTGTGTCTTCACCGGTCATTCCCTGGTAATGGCTTCTAACAGTGGGGATTCTTCAGCTTCCATTCTCAACTTGCTGCCTGCTGGCTCTCAAATGCACTGAATAAGTCTTCTCTTCACAGACCGTTATTAGGGAACAGCTGCATATACTTGCTTATTAAGAATCTGTTGCCTAGCAGCAGACATAGTTTCGTGGTTGTTATCCTGTAACAGGCCTAAACACTAGAACATTCATCACCATGAGAACCTTAAATCTCAACACAAAGAACTGGTTAAGGCAATGGTATCCAATTTTTTCAGAGTGACCAAAGAGGGAGAGGGAGAGAGAGAAAAAGCATGTTTTTTTCCTGGAAATATGACACTGATATGCAGTCTTTTCATATACTCGTTATAGCAAATAAATTTTGATATACACTTCAATCAGACATAATTACATTTCTGTTTACAACTTACTCTGATGAACAGATAATCCTACCTCTCAGTTTCTTTTGCCATTTCATTTCACTGAACATGTCTTCTGTCCTTTCAAAGAAGTCTGATACTTTCGAACCCTGGTCATCTCTCTCTGCTGTATTCAGTATTTTTGATTTTGTATCTGATGTAATGTATTCACAAATTTCAGGAATGGGAAAAACAATCTGCTCTAGGGTTCTGTCCTGCCGAACAATCTGCAAAATGAAACCACATAATGATGGACTTTTGCACCAGTATGAGAATTTTTCTTAGTATCTCGATCTTTTTAAGTGACACCCTGTATGTGCTTGCAGCTATATACGTCGGTTACTTCAAAAGTCATGGCAACATAATTTTTCTGAAATTTCGAAAGCTCCAACCGGAATTTCCAAATTTGCCGCTGAGAGACAGCAACATCTGATTTCTAATGATGCCACTAGATCATGCGGAAGTCCAAGGACAATGAAGTGAGTCCAGCGTGAAGTCAGTGTGATCATAACTTTCATCGAGAATGAACATTAGCCGGCTGGAACAGCGTTGTTATGTGAAAAGAGCAGTGCTTCACAGCAGAAATGCAACTGAATGTCACTCAGAGCTTGTGGAAGCTCTGGGTGATTGTGCTCTACCATACAGAACTGTTGAAAGGTGGATAGAAGAATTCCAACGTGGAAGAGAAGCAAGTGCCGACTTGCAATGTAGTGGACGCCCTGTGTCCGTTCGTACCAATGTTTCTCGTGCCATGATTGCCTAGTGCATGGAGGAAGATAAACGCTGGTTTCTGAAGGAGTTAGAGAGATATGCAGGGATTGACCAGGCAACTGTGCATCAAATTTTACGAAACTAACATTGAATTTTTTATTTCTTAATCACAGTTGAATTTCTTGAGAATTAGAGAATGGGGGGGGGGAAGTCATTCTGTAACGTGCAATTTTTCTTGTCTACTATACCTACGCCCCTTCACATCTGCCTGATCTGACTAAGCCAATCAGAGGGGTATATCATGCCCCTTCATAAGTTTATTTTGAACTTTCTTAACTGTAACGTGTTTGCCCAAAAAATTAGTTGCCATGACTTTCGAAGTAACCCACATATAAATGGCAGCAAGTCCCTGCTGTTATAGTTACTTTATTTTGAGATCATCTTGGTGTATATAAACAAATAACTGTTTGGTGAAAGGAAACCACAGAAGAGCATAAGATTCTGTTGATGATAAAACAATACCAGTAAAATCTAAATGCAAAATGCAAAATGTTTTTAAAACATGGCATGATGTTTTAACAGAACAGTTGACCACATCTAAGAAAGCTAGTTAACAACATGTTAGCTCAAACGCCTTGATAACAAATATCAGTAAAATTAATAAATAATGGAGCTTCACGTGCAACATTATTTACACAAAAAGAATGACATATCAGAAATACTAATGGACAAGTGCTCTCATTGAGATGCCAACAGCTACTCAGCTATTCAAAGAATGCCCTGCTTTTTATTGAACCTGAAGCTTCATCATTAGACCCTATTCTTTTATGATCAGTTCTATTAATTTATAAATTTATAAATGATTTGGGTCAGAAGAAATTACTGTATTTTTTTTATCTGTTTCATTCTGGTCCGTCACATTAACAATTACAAATACAAACCACGCCATCCAATGTGTATAAGTTTTTACTGCAAGAAAACTTATCTCCCTTACATGCTTCGGTCCTTACGGACCATCTTCAGGGGGAAACATCATACAAGTTGGGAACTACCATCACAAAATTGTTTGATTTAAATTACATACATTTATATGCTACAATGCACAGTACTCATAGAGTAGAACATTTCACAATCACAGCAGCTTCCTGGTACTGTATAGTTTTTAAAAGTTTCTAGATATTATTTAAAAACCAGTGTTGTCAATAATTAAAATTTTTAAACCATGTAGGTTCGTGTCTGTCCTCCTATCATCCTTCTTGTATGGGGCAGATTTTGTGCCGTCTGTCTATCTTGATGAGGAGGTTCTGCAAATATATTATGGGTATTTTACTATTTCAGTGATTCTGCTGTCTATATATATATATTTATTTGAGGTTTTTGTTTCGTCCTACCTTGATATCATCCAGGGTTTGCTCGTGGCTTGCTGTGTTGTTTTCACTGGTCTAAAGTGTGCTGTGTCGCGTGAATTTATACTTGTTGTGTTTGTGACGTTAATGTGAGCGCGTTCTGATGATGTATTATGAGGTCGAACATACTACATTGGCTATTACTTTCTTTTTTATACTTTTGTTCTTCTATCAATTTATTGAACTTATTAAATTGATATTTGTAGAAGTCTTCTTTTATATTCATTATGCCCCCTTTTTTAGCTTTTTCAATCATTTCCATGATTACTGTCATCAGCCCATACTGATGGTGATTATTTAGTATGTGTTGGGCAAATGCTGATTCATATTTGTTTACTCTTATATTTCTTATGTGTTCTTTGTATCTAGTTGTTAGATTTCTACCCGTTTGGCCGATGTATACTTTTTGGCAACTTTGGCATGTTAATTTGTATATACCACTATGCTCATACGGGTTCNTGGCTATTACTTTCTTTTTTATACTTTTGTTCTTCTATCAATTTATTGAACTTATTAAATTGATATTTGTAGAAGTCTTCTTTTATATTCATTATGCCCCCTTTTTTAGCTTTTTCAATCATTTCCATGATTACTGTCATCAGCCCGTACTGATGGTGATTATTTAGTATGTGTTGGGCAAATGCTGATTCATCTTTGTTTACTCTTATATTTCTTATGTGTTCTTTGTATCTAGTTGTTAGATTTCTACCCGTTTGGCCGATGTATACTTTTGGGCAACTTTGACATGTTAATTTGTGTATACCACTTTGCTCATATGGGTTCATTTGTCGCGTTTCGTTTATTAGATTACCTGTTTTTTGTGTGTTGTTTTAAATGCTATCTTTATGTTAGTGTTTTTGAATAGTTTTATGATTTTTCGTATGTAGTTTCCTGTGTAGGTATAAGTGACCCATTTTTGTTGTTCTTTTTCATCTTTATTATCCGGGTTACTTATCTTTTGTTTAAGTTTGTTATACAGGTGTGTGATGTCTTCCTTTCTATAGCCATTATTTAGTGCTATATTAATAATGGTGTTTAATTCTTTGTTTTTAGCATTTTTCTCAAGTGGAAGTGTAAGAAGTCTGTGTGTCCAGTTTTTATATGCTGCTAATTTTTGTTCTTTAGGATGGCATGATTTATTATTTATAGTTATGTCTGTCGATGTTGGTTTTCTGTATATTTCCATTTCTATATGTCCATTTCTGTTAATTATGTTTAAGTCTAGGTAGGTTATTTGGTTGTTTACTTCCTCGTTTATTGTGAATAGTAGGTTTTTATGTTGTCTACTGAACTGTTCGAGGACGCATTGGGGGGTTATTTTTGTTTGATTATATATTATGAAGATGTTGTCTACGTATCTGTTGTAGTATTTGATTTTTTCATCTTCCAGCAGATATTTTATTCTGCTTTGTTCTATGTTTTGTAGGAAGATTTCTGCCATTGTACTTGATATGGGGGAGCTCATGGCTACGCCTGTTCTTGGTTTTTAATATTTTCCGTTATATTCGAAATAGTTATTTCTTTTATAATGCTTTTGTCCATGTGATTATCCTTAAGTAGTTTATGGGTTACAAGAAGTGTATCCCAGATTGGGATATTAACGTATAGATCCTTAATATCCGATGTTAGTAGCTTATGATTTGCATTTAGTTTTAATTTTCTTATGTTTTCTGCAAATTGTATTGTGTTGATGATGTTGTACTCGTTTTTTAATTTTAGATAGTCGTTTATTCTTTGATGTATGTATTTAGCTAGTTCATGTGTGGGTGCGTTAGTGTTGTTTATTACTGGTCTAATTGGGGCCTCTTGTTTGTGTATTTTAATTTTTGCTTTCAATTAGGGTGCTTGCGGGTTCATTTGGTGAACATGTTTTCTTTTTATTGGGTCTATTATAATTTTACATTGTTTCAGGGTGTTTTTTGTACTGTTCTTTGAAATTTTTGTGTAGGGTCAGTTCTTAATTCGGAGATGTTATTATTTTCGATAAAAGATTTCACTTTGTCATCTAGGTCTCCTTTATAAATAATAACTAATGTTTTTCCTTTATTGGCTTCTGCTATAGTTGCTTTATGTAGCATAAGCTTTTGTTGTATTTGTTTGGTTGTGTAAGTTTGTTCTTTATATTCTTTATTTATTATGTTTTGTTTTGACGCTATTTGCTGTATGTTTTTGTCTCTAAGTATCTAATGGCTTCTTGTTGATTGATGTCTTTTATTTGTCTTATCGCGTTTTCTGTCTCATAGACTAATTGTTTTATAACTAATTTTGGTGAGATACCCATATTATATTTGCTTCCTTTATTTAGTAAGCTTTCTTCCTTTTCTGAGAGTCAAATGTTAGTCATATTGCACAAACATGGATAAAATGTTTGTTCATTAGGTGAGTGTGTGTTTCTGTGTAGTTGACTAGATAATTTGTCAATCTTATTATTAAGTTTATTATAGTGTTTTTTTGATTCCTCAATTAGTCTGTGGTTTACATCATTTTCTATCAAAGGCCAGCTGGTCTGCCAATATTGTGCATTTCTTAAACGCAATTTGTATAGTTGGTTGTTGATATTTTGTTTCTTAATATATAAGAATTTTAATTTGTTATTTATTCTAAGTTTAGTTAGTTGTTTTTGAGTTAGCTTTACAGCGTTACAGCTTAGGTTGGCGTACTTTGGTATGATATTTTTGTTTTGACAGGTTCGATTGAACCATATATGTGCATTGGTTCGTAGTAGTTTCCTTTTCGTATTGATTTACCAGTTTAGCTTTACTAGCTTCGATAAATTTGATTTGTTTGTATTTGTAATTGTTAGTGTGAAGGACCAGAATCACACAGACAAAAGCATTATAAAAGAAATAATGTCCATACTTACAATGATATTGAACCAAAACTATTTTGAATATAACGGAAAATATTAAAAACAAAGAACAGGCGTAGCCATGGGCTCCCCCATATCAAGTACAATGGCAGAAATCTTCCTACAAAACACNGTTACCTATTGTGTGTGTTGTTTTAAAGGCTATCTTTATGTTGGTGTTTTTGAATAGTTTTGTGATTTTTCTTATGTAGTTTCCTGTGTAGGTATAAGTGACCCATTTTTGTTGTTCTTTTTTATCTTTATTATCCGGGTTACTTATTTTTTGTTTAAGTTTGTTATACAGGTGTGTGATGTCTTCCTTTCTATAGCCATTATTTAATGCTATATTAATAATGGTGTCTAAATCTTTGCTTTTAGCATCCTTCTCGAGTGGAAGTGTAAGAAGTCTGTGTATGCCACCCTAAAGAACAAAAATTAGCAGCATATAAAAACCGGATACACAGACTTCTTACACTTCCACTTGAGAAAAATGCTAAAAGCAAAGAATTAAACACTATTATTAATATAGCACTAAATAATGGCTATAGAAAGTAAGATATCATACACCTGTATAACAAACTTAAACAAAAGATAAGTAACCCGGATAGTAAAGACGAAAAAGAACAACAAAAATGGGT
>NW_019730102.1:260108-275345 GCF_002891405.2 Cryptotermes secundus | reverse complement strand
TTTTATACTTTTGTTCTTCTATCAATTTATTGAACTTATTAAATTGATATATGTAGAAGTCTTCTTTTATATTCATTATGCCTCCTTTTTTAGCTTTTTCAAAAGCTATAACAAAACTTTGGACATAGGTGTTTTGGGTTATATCGGCATACTTTAACATAAGGAACACCCTCCCGAAGTTTGGCACATTCCTCCTGGGACACCTGTATATAGACAGTAGAATCACTGAAATAGTAAAATACCCATAATATATTTGCAGAACCTCATCAAGATAGACAGGCAGCACAAAATCTGCCCCATACAAGAAGGACGATAGGACGACGGACACGAACCTACATGGTTTAAAAATTTTAATTATTGACAACACTGGTTTTTAAATAATATCTAGAAAATTTTAAAAACTTTACAATACCAGGAAGCTGCTGTGATTGTGAAATGTTCTACTCTATGCGTACTGTGCATTGTAGCATATAAATGAAGGTAATTTAAATCAAACAATTTTGTGATGGTAGTTTCCAACTTGTAATGATGTTTACTTCTGAAGATTGTCCGTAAGGACCGAAACATGTAAGGGAGATAAGTTTTCTTGCAGTAAAAACTTATAGGTCACACTGGACGGCGTGGTTTGTATTTGTTACTGTATTTTTAATCGTTTACAGTTAAATACATGAAACAACCTAAGAACAGCATGGAAACTCATAAGTTTACCTAGAGATATTTGTTATGCACTCCATTAGTTACTCTACAAACACAAACATGACATCTGAATTCTTCCCATGTATGCTGCAAATGTGATTCATTGACATTGGCTATGGCCTCTGAAATTTACTCTTGAAGGGACTGCAGCATCAGCGGTTGGTATTGATGGACTTCCAGATATCCCCACATGTAGAAGCCCCACCTAGAGCAGGTTTCCCTCCAAGAAGTCCCTCACAGCCACATGGAAATGAGGCAGAGCTCCCTCCTGTTGGAAACAGGAGTTTGCCTGGGAAATTTTCCTTTTACTGGGGCTGAAACCATTGTTCCAGTATATCTAGGTATGTTTTATAACTGAAAGTAGCTTCTGCAAAGAAGAAGGGGCCATGCACTTTTGTCTTTGACACAGGAAAGAACATGGTTACTTTTGGTAAGTCGCAGATGACTTGAACTATGATGTGTGACTGCTCAGTTCCCCAGAGGTGAATATTCCTCTTGTTCACTTTTCCAGCAAGATGAAAGGTAGTCACCAACTGCCTCATCAACTTCACAGTACACCAGACAGTTGCTGTGCAACTTGGAGATGATATGGTTCCTGCACGATATGAGATATGAAGTTCCTTACTGGCTTGTACAGTTCACTTTTGTGGCCTTCTCATGGAAGCTTCATGAACATGAGCAACAGTGTCCCTGCTAATGTGGAGCTGGCCAGTGCTTTTACTCCTACAGGGACACCCTTCATTTACAGACTTCCTTTACCATAAGAAGGCTTTAGGCAGTTCATTACCATACATCATTTTCAAGCATCACTGAACTCTTCTTGCCAATCCCCTCTTGTGTGACCACAAGCAACAATGTGTCTTCTGCACTTGAGATGTTAATGTTACTTTCTTATACTGATCAGAATGCCACCTGTAACTGATACGTTAAAAAATAAGGTTGCCAATACAAATTTGCTGTTTTCAAGTTGTTTCATGTTTGTATTGTAACTATTTTGCAAATATACTAATTTCTACATTTATAATAGCCCTGTATTATCCTCCTTCATATTTTCTGACTAAAATCTTACACTTGTTTTTCATCCCTCATGCATGCATGCATGCATGCATGCATGCGCGGTTTAGATTTATATTGCCCTCAGACAAATTTAACAGTTCATCAGAAGGGCCCTTATTGCTATGGAATTAAACTTTTTCATTGTCTCCCATTAAAAATAAAGTAGTACATGATAATAAGGTATTTAGAGTGGCCTTAAACGCCTTTTTACATTCAAAATCCTTTTATACTTTGGATGAATATTTTGGTTGTATAAATGAGTAGTAATTTACTATGTTCATTCAATATTGCATGCATTGTTTGGATGTGCAGTTGTACATTCAAGGATATTGCACTGATACCTGCATTGTATATAGCAAGCTTATACCTTGACTGGTTTTATTTGGTATTGAACATGTAAGATATAATCTCCAACTTGACTGGTATGCCATGTAACAAACATACCTCATTATAGTTGATGGATGTTGTGATCTTTTATGGTTTGAGATATATAAGCTACTAAGTTGAATGAATTTATTATGTAATGTGTTTTTATTACAATTTTAATTTATTTTATTTACAATTAACCCGTTGCCGTGGTTTGACGTGTATGTTTCGTCAGGTATTTAAATCGTCTGGGGGGGTTCGACGTGTATGTTTCGTCCAGCTGCACACGTATGTTATAACGCCCATAATAATTGATGGTTTTGCTGTAGATTGTTAGATTTTTCACTGGCCTGTTGTCAGGAGGACTGTATTTAATGACACACGCGTTTAAGAGCGCTAAGTCGTCGTTACATATGCCTGTCTTGCAGCAACGTTCCTGTGGCTATTGCGAGCTGTTTCTGTTATGAATGATGTGTTTTGTTTGCTCTGAAGCTATAAACAGCAGAGACTGATATGTGCTGGTGTTTATAATATCATATTGCCCTGAGCTGGCTATTCAATTGGAATTCTTAGAAGAGGGATGTACAAAAGTTTATGCCTGCAAAATCGATTGCTTTCGCACAGTACATAGCACCCATTTCTTAGAAAAACGCCACAATTTAAGGCAGAACACTGTGGTCACCCCCTGAGACGATACGGATGTGTGTGGGGGAGGGAAAAGAACTCATTCCTTCGCTCATTATCGCTCCAGTTGACTCCATTTTATCGTACTGACCTTGGTGGTCGTTTCGAGGGATGACCATAAATATTTTTTTGAGCCAGCTAAGCTCTACTTTCGTTCACTACATACCAGACAGTTCTTAGAATAACTTCATGAATTCTGTGGTCACCCCTACGACATCTCCTGCCGCCAAAATGGATGGAATATCAAAGGCATAGCAACAACCCCTTGTTATGATAACTCGTAACGTTGAATTTACTACAGCTGACCTGGCAACTAAACGGGTCACGGAAAGACATTTCCTTGAAGTATACCCCTCACGGGTAAGAAGGCAAGGCCGCACATATGTGTGGTTAAAAAAAAGGGCCAAAAAAAATACACAATATTGGAGCGGAGAATGGTGAACGTGGGGCACCGTTGGGTTATACGAATGCTTCAAGGCCTTCCTTCTACTAAACCAACTGCCTCCATTACCGAGATACAGGGCGCTCATATTATAAGGTAAGGTTATAAAAACCATCTTTTAAGATCATTTTAGTGAAAGTTTCATCCTTCAAGGCGTACCATTCACTGCTCAAATACTAAACAACCTACTACCATTGCCGAAATACAGGGCGCTCATATTATAAGGTAAGTTATAAAACCACCTTTTAAGATCATTTTAGTGAAAGTTTCATGTTCCTATCTCATAGAATTTAAGAACAATGATGAATAAATCATTTTCGAGCAAAATTTAAATGGCCGGCTGAATATATTACCGCCGGAGACGCGGCCGCGGAATTTAAATGACTGCGCCAAAGGGTTAAACATGGTATAGTGTTATGTATATTTTATGTTGACTAGTTCCATTGTTGGAGCATTTGTTGAAGATATTTGACTTGTTCTGTGTCCAGTGGTGTTGGCCTGTAATTGGATTTGCTTGAATGCAATAAATACTATACTATACTATATTATCTCATCTTCCTTGATTTTAGCACCGTTTCATACATATGTCTATATTTTAAATGAAAAACAGCAATATACACTTACTTCAATCTGTGATGTGTGAGAAGCATAGTATTTCAATGCCTGGTTCATTTTTGGGTCACTGTTATTATCAGAAGGTTTAAGAAGAGCTGCCAACTCTTTGTTATGTTGAGCCAGCTGATGACACAAGATGTAGATGTTGTGTCCCACCTGCCACAAACAATATGGGTACAGAATTTTGTCTGCTTCAGCCCAGAATGTAAATCATGTTATTCTGACTTTGAGTAAAATGATTACTGCAGGAATTTCAATGGTTTGTACAGAGAACAAGGACACCAATGTGACAAACATAAAGGACCTGGTCTTGTATTATGAATTGGAAACAAATATAATGTGACTCATATTTCAGGTTTCTTCAGGTACTAGTGGATTTGGACACTGAATTGAGAAAAATCTTAAATGGAGGTAATTTAATGATGAGTTCACTGACTTGGGATCATTACAACTGAATATTAAATGAGGGAGAACCTTAAATTAAAGGACATTAAATGGGTGTTCTACTGTAAATAACTGTACCTCTTTGGGTGATACACCATCTTCTCCTTCTGCAGAGGCATCGTCTCCATCATCATCATCATCATCCAGAGTCTCTTGATGAAAAGCCCGACACGCAACATCTACCTGTAAGATAAAATTCTGAACATTTAAATAGAAGTACAAATTTCCAGCAATCTATTTTTCACTTTCCCATCATGGCTATACAGTAAACCCTCGCCCAGGATGGGGATGCAGCATTACATAAATGTGCTGGAGAAGCTTAACATCTTACAAAAAGTCTCACATTAAAACTAAATATGTAGATTCTTACACACGCATGAATAGTCCTATTGCGGTGCTTTAAGTTATTAAAAGTCTCAGCATCTACACCTTGGATTGCACGTATGTACACATGGCATAAGCCTCAAATGTTTGGTAACTCCTTGGTCCATGGGTTATGGGACTGATGTGGTGTTACGAGGTGAAACCATTACACCAATTGAATTGCAGAGTTTCTGGGTCATGGCCACATGCAGATTGCTTATATTTAAACTTTCCATTCAAGGCAAATAATTTTTCATATTTTGGTTTGTGTGTATAAGCAAATCCACACCAGACAAGGGTTTACTAGTTCTGCCTCTGACAGAATGTGTTAATTTCTGGATTATTTCAAATGACAAAATAAAATGAAATTAATGAGATCTAAGGTCCTCACAGAGATAAATATTAAGATGGCAGTACCTATTTACCAAACTGTAATAAACCAGAAGAAAATATGGAACTGCATTTAATATTTTGCCATTTAAGATATTCATTCATCTCCAGATAAACTTCTATGGTCCCAACCAAAATGATATAAGAGCTACATTTCTCATATGCTAATATTTTCCTCAATTTAGTGTTCAAATGCATTACCAGGAAAAGGATGAATACATTTCTTTTCAAGTGATCCATCACTCACCAGTTGTTTAGGATTCATGTTGTACAGAATCCTTTCGGCATTCTCGCTGTCTCCTCGGCTTTCCATAATTGCTAGCAACAACTTTGATGCATTGTTCTTCAGCTCCAATACTAGGTCCATCCGGGTTTTGCCAAGAGGGTTGATATCATTCAAAATGAGGGCAGTGATTATGTCCAGTCCATTGGATTCATGTGTTGCTATGCAGTTCTGGTTATCATGACAAGGGCCTTGACAATATTCGGTTAAAGTTTCCAGAGTCTGGTTGATCAAAGCTACATTGTTCTCATTAATGTACAATCCAAGAAGACCCAAGCCTCCTGTAGTTGAGCCACAGATGCAGTCCAGAAACATCAGTGTTTCTGATACTAGATTGTGATTGGTTTTGTTGTTCTGGTTACGAAGTAAATTCTGAAAAATTTGAGAACATTTCCATGTCTTACTGTACTCTCTCTTTTGGAAGGCTTTTGATACCATAGTTATCCCACAGAGCTCTACTTTCCACAGGTCCAACTGCTGTCTGCTACCAACATACTAGATTATAGCCATGAGAAGATTACATGCCAAGTGTTATAGCTTTGCCCTTTATATATTTTAATATCTCTACTACTCTCCACATGAACCGCAGACGGCAGAGTTTTATATTTTATACAACAAAGTCTCTTCTTAGACACATGCGAGTCTCAAAATCAAGAAAAATCTTGAACTTGATTCAAACACTGATTTTTCAGGATCAAGTGCCCATGCCAGAACATACACAAGCCAACTATCAGAACTGTAATGGTTAGCAATTCTAGTACAAATTAACTTGTCAACAAAACTTGTTCTTCCATCCCTCTTTCTGCCCATGGTGAAAAGAACATGGCCCTTGCATCTTCTTAGATATAATTATTTATGAAAATATTTTACCAAAAGAGGATATATCAGAAGTATAAGTAGCACACTTCAGTTCATTATATGAAAAAAAGGCTTGCGTTATAAATTGTGATTAGAGAGAAAACTGGTTTAGTAGAGAAAATTTTGTTCCTGTCTCAATTCTAGAAAAATTTTAAAATCATCATATGAAACTTCAGTAATTCTTGCATATACTATTTTTTTTAAATTATGTTGGTGCAAATTTATTTATTTATTTATTTATTTATTTACATTTATACATTCCGTTGATCCTTATGGTACAGCTGACCAGTGGATATGGATTTTGTCCCAAGCTAATAGATTAAAATACGCAAAATACAAAAACTACATACATACTTTTGTCATTAAGACAGTTAAAAGATTTATATTAAAGTACAATGCATAAAATGATCAAAATTATAAAACAATAATTGATACAAAATACTTAGGTAATGATATAAAATTATAACATATCAGGGGTACAATTACCAATTTTAATTACATACATGGTTAAAATATTCCTCTAAGGAATAAAAAGAATTTGAAAGAAAAAATCTTTTTAGCCTCAATTTAAATAGTTTCACATCATTACTCATACTCTTGATTCTGGATGGCAGGTGGTTATAAGCCTTAATACCAAAATAATATGGTCCTTTCTGAAAGATTGTTAGGCGTGATGTGGGAAGGTGCAAATTTGTGGTATGTCTAGTATTGAGATTGTGGGTCTCATAGTTTGAACTGTATAGGTCTCTATTATTTACAACAAACAGAATTATAGAGTATGCATACTGTGAGTACATTGGTAATATTTTTAGGTTTTTGAATAGTTCCCTACATGAGTCTCTAGTTCTTACATTCATAATAGTTCTAATGATCCGCTTTTGCATTCTGAAAACATTTATACTAGTTGCTGAGCTACCCCAGAAAATTATCCCATATTCCATGATAGTATGCACATAGGCAAAGTAGATCATCCTTAGGGTTTCCTGTGACATGAGACCTCTTACAGTTCTAATTGCATAGCAAGCTGCACTCATTTTAATTACTAATTTATCAATATGAGACTTCCATGATAATGTTTCATCAATATAAATACCTAGAAACTTAATATTTGGCACATTAGTGATATTCTTATTTTGATGATATATGCTTATGTCTGTTACCAAACTATTTTTAGTCCTGAACAGGAGATGGTGGGTTTTATTAAAATTTAAGGATAGCAGGTTAGCTTCAAACCATTTGTTTATGGCTAAGAATTGTTTATTCATATTAATTTCCAAATTATGAGGGCTCGAATCGGATATTATGATACTAGTATCGTCAGCGAATAAAATAATCTTCGCATTATTTGTTATTACTTTGGGTAAGTCATTAATATACAATAAGAAAAATAAAGGACCTAATATAGAGCCTTGTGGGACACCATATTTGATGATCTCCCAATCAGAAAAGGTGGTATTATAGGTTGTCCTATTATTTAATACTACCTTTTGGTATCTATTGTTCAAATAAGACTTGATTAATTTTTTAAATACTCCATTTATCCCATAGTATCCCAGTTTATTTAAAAATATTTCGTGGTTAACACAGTCAAATGCTTTCTTCAGGTCACAGAATATGCCCCCAATAGTTAATTTATTGTTCATGGCTACTAAAATTTCATTTAATAATTTAAAAGAGGCCCTATTTGTTGTAGAGTTTTTTCTAAATCCATATTGATCACTAGCAAGTATCTTATTTTGTATTAGATGCTGGTTAAGCCTTGAATATATTACCTTTTCAAATACCTTAGAGAAAGCCGGTAACAAAGATATTGGTCTATAGTTAGAGATGTTAAGTTTATCCCCACTTTTAAATACTGGTTTTACTATTGAAAATTTCAGTCTAGTTGGGTAAATTCCTGAAGAAAGAGATTTATTTACAATATATGTTAGCGGAGAACTAATAAATAGGGCACTAGCTTTCAATATTGCGACAGGTATCTCATCATAACCATGGGAGTATTTGGCTTTTAAGGATTTGATGATTCCTTCTATCTCATGGGTAGAGGCATGCTTAGGTCGAATATTTGACAGCGGACTCGTGAACATTGAGGACATATAATTTAAATAGTTATCATGCATAGGCTGTCCAGTTTTACTAATACTTGTATTATCAATAATATCCTCAGCAACTGTTACAAAATAATCATTAAGATTTTTTGCCATGATTTGTTGGTCGGAAGTTATAATACCCTTAATATCAAGGGATTGAATGTCTACTTTATCTTCTTTTTTCCCAGTTTCAGTTTTGATTATGTTCCAAATAGTTTTTGATTTATTTTTAGAGTCTATAATCCTCCTGTCGTAGTGAATTTTTTTAGCCGCTTTGATGACATTAGTTAGAATTTTACAGTATTGTTTGTAATGTTCTTTTAATTTAATATCATTACTAGTCCTACACTGTAAATAAAGATTTCTTTTGTTTCTACATGAAATACGTATTCCTGTAGTTAACCATTCATGAACATTTGGTTTGCTCTTTATTTTTCTTCTCGTAAAACTGGAGTAGAAAATCCTAAGATAGGTATTGAGAAAATTATTAAACATTATATTTACATCAGTTGCTTCAAAAATATCTTCCCACATCTCAAAGCTCAGTTTGAGCTTAAAATTAGCTATAGAGTGTTTATTGAAATTCCTTATGATTTGGGTGGTATTATTTAATCCTTGTATATTAAGATTTTTAAACTTAATAATTTGGGCGTCATGGTCCGATAGGCCGTTAATATGGGGATATACATTATAATTATTGTTTTTAGACACATCTAAAAAAATATTGTCAATGGCCGTTGCTACTTCATTCTGCACTCTAGTTGGAAAATTTACAACACTGGTTAAATTAAATGTAGACAGTAAGGTATCAAATTGCTGCTTTTTTTTACAGTTGTTATCTAGGTAGTTTATATTGAGGTCCCCACATATAATAAAATTTATATTTACATTATATAGATTATTCAGAATATTTTCAATCATCTTCAAAAACCACTGGAAATTCCCATCAGGAGACCTATAGATAGATATAACACAGATGATAGAAGTTGATAAGTTAATTTTTATGGCACAAACTTCAATGTCTTGTTCCTTGCAAAATTCTTGTAAATTAATAGTTATAAAACTTATAAATTCATGAATAAAAATGCATGTTCCACCATCTTTTAATTTTTCTCTACAGAATTTTGCTCCTAACTTATAATGTTCTATTGGTGAGCTTTCCAGTTCAAATTCCCTTAAATGGTGTTCCGTTATGCATAAAATATGAGGGAGTTCCGGGAGTAGTGAGTTTAACATTTCAGTTCTTTTGTTTCTCAGTCCCCTAATATTTTGATGGTATATCATTATATTGTCGTCTGCTTTATTAAGTTCTAAATTATTATGCCCTATCTGGGGTTTAAATTTTATATGTGAGGTATTGTGAACGTTGTTTACCATAAAAAATCATTATTCCTAATCACAGGAACTTTTTTCCGCCTATTTGATGTCCTAGGAGGAGTTACTTCAGAAATTATTGTTTCCTCATGGATGAAATTACTATTTCTTTTTTCTGGGGATTGAGTTCTGTTTCCCAATGCATCAATAGATTCTCCCTTTATTTGACCATTTTTCCATCCCAGACTAATTACACCATCATCTTTTTTCCCCAAAATATTGGGCAGTTGGGCTACTATTTGTTTTGCAATCATTTCTTTTCCTTTCCCATTTAGATGCAAACCATGTTTAGTAAATAGTTCCCTGGTGGGATTAACTTCGAGGACCATAGTATACTTGCTAATTTTTACTTGTTTCTTTAACTTCCTATTGAAGGATTTGATTTCATTATTCACACAAGAGAAGTCCACCAGATCATGTCTATGGGGAGCACTTAATATTATGAAATTTGTGTGATTGTTTGTTTCTACAAAGCTTATGATCTGATTTAAAGCTATTTTAGCCATATTCTTATTTACTTCATAGGAGCCACCACAGAACACAACCACATCACTTTTTGTTAGCTTTGCTATGTCACTCATTCCTGCTTTCACTATTTTCTCAGTTCCTGCACCAGGTTTGACGAAACCAATTACTTCAAAGTTCTTGTCCAATTGGTGCTTCACTTCTTTTGCCAAGCTTCTTGAGTGACTACCACCTATAATTACTATCTTTTGATTTCTTTTATTTCCAACCTTTTTATTATGTTTATCCAATGTGTCCTTACAAGCCGTGATTGTACTTGATCATTTTGAAGGATCCATCATTTTTCCTTGAGTGGATTGTTGTACCTTCTGCTTCTTTACCCCAATTCTTCCGGTCATTTCCTCGGAAATATCTACTCCAGCATTATTCTCATTGAGGTTAGGTAGGGAAGCAAAGCGATTTGTAATCGTTGGTATTGGCTGGATAACATGTTTATGTTGTTTATTGCTTCTATTTCTTCTGCTGTTTGATACATTTGTCCAGTTATCAGGTTTGAAACCGGAATGATTATATTCCGAGCCCTGGTTTAAATCATGCGTAACTGAGTCTGTTTTAGTGTTTCTTTCTTCTTGTAATAACTTTATAATTTCTCTGGCCGAATAAAGTTCCAAAAGCACTTCTTCATACTTCATTTTGTTTTGGTAGCAACAATTACATACATTATCAGTAAGAACTTCTGCCGAAACGATGGAAACTGGAGCCGCTAACAAACCGTAAGTCTCAGTATCCGCCATATTTAACACATGAGCTGAAAGAGTGTGTTTGGATATAAAAAAGTAGATGAGAGATTTAAGGTACCATCCCATAATTTGTCTGAGTGGACTAAGAAAAAACATGAAAAACTTGAGTAAGAACAGGTAGTCCTAGGCTGAGATTTAAACAAGCCCCTTTCTGAAGGTAGAAAAAGCATTACCACTGAATCAACTACTTTGTCCTACTGTAACAGAATATTTCACTATGCTAGGTGCACAATAATACATAAAAAATGGGCCTGTTTTGTGGAAACTAATTCAAATCATTCTAAGGAGTTACATAGGCTGAATCCTAGCCAGATGACTGGATATTCTTGTAGAAGTATACTCCTTTACTCCCATTAACAGTTAGCCTTGCATCTCATCTTAATGCAGCTGATAAAGGTAAAGCTGTCCCTGTGTGTAACTAACTAAGCACTATGTCATGAAAGCGTATGGGGAGTGGACATATACATCCACATTTTCTTGACCTTGGCAATAGCTGGATGTGAGTGGTCAGCTTCATCCCTGGGGAAAGAGCCCCTGGTACCCACTAGATAGGAGGTTGGGTGGACCTCAGAACTGGTCGGGATGATGTGGAGGAGAGAAAATTTTTCACCCCACCGGGACTCCAATCCCTTGGTCATCCAGCCCGTAGCCAGTTGCTATTCATTCATTCATTCATTCATTCATTTATTGTATATTCCATAAATATACTGACTGCACTATCCCAGCTCTTAATGCAGCTGATAGTATCCTGAAATAACATACTAATCAAGAATATATTGTCATGTGTTGGGTGTATAACGCTACAAATAACTTTACGTTGTATTGAATATAGCGAATTTATTGCACATTCGCTCTTACAATCACACAATTTACAATCTCAATATTAATGCCATTGGCAGTATCACAAATTAGCACATAAAATCTTCTAACCACGCGTTCGGGTCTTCTTCCCGCGACTGCTGCTATATTTCAACTGTCTTCAGCGACGGCTACACTTTAACTGACTCCTTAGGCAGTGCAGTTCTCTTATAAACCCTCAGCAAGACAACGGAAAAACTCCTCGCTTCCTTGTTGCCTAGTCACCGTGTATACAAAGGCGTTGTTGGGAAACACTGCGGAGAGCTGTTTACTGCTGCATAGCAACCGCGGCTTCCCCCACTATATCACCGTGGGGGAGAGGGGCAGACTGTTGACTGGCCTGTTACTGTAGTAGCGATAGAGCCTGATGTTGTTACGTCACCGCTGGCGGGGGAGGGGATGTCCTCCATAGTGCAATACATCACAATATTTTCTTTTCACAATACAAATTTGTGAACAGAATTTCTGCACTTGTATCAGATTTGAGGTTCTCATGATAGTGAGCACTGCAATTATGGTCTTCTGTAATGTGATGCCATGTAGTTTGGTAGATAAGTAATACTGTTTCAGAAGAACCTTCTGCCTCCATCTTCACAGTAGAAGACAATTCTTCTATCTGAACGATGGAGCAGCATGTTCTTCTGAAACTCTATTACTAATCTACCAGAAAACATGGCATCACACTCTAAAAAATGGTAATCTTCACTTCTGTAGTTATTCACTGTAATTCTACCAGGCTAACTAATCAATAAACCCAAGTATGACAGACTGATATAAGTAAGATAGTTTGAAAATTTAAAATGCAGTATTTTCCTGTAATAGTATGGGAGAAGAAATGATTTACCCTCCTTCCACCCTTCAACTAACAAATCGTGAAATACACACTGTGATGGACATACTCAAATTATTGAAATAAATCCTGTTGCCAATAACATTAAAAATATAAATATGTGAGAAACTGCAAAACATAATAATGTCACTTTTAACTTGATGATACAAACCTGTAAATATCTATTGTGATTCTCACAAAGTAATTGTAGAAATCGAAGAATTGGTTGCATTACGAGAACCTTGACTGAGAGCTTATTCTGTTCTTCTTTATCACGGTGGCGTTCTAGCTTCTCTGCAAGCATGTCCTCTAGGGCTGAAGGGCCCAACACAGGAGGGCCGGCTTCATCCCCTGCAACAAAATGCACTATTCATTAAAAATTCCAAATGCACTCACACCATCAGAAAATGCAACGAATTTCTGAGCCAGTTTCTGCCTCCATCATTCTGAGCTGATGTGATGAGTAACAGAGCTGACCACTGTATTGGTAACTACAGTTGCTCTCAAGAGTCCAGTGTTCTGCCCAAGCATGGACTGCATAGAAGCGCACGAAGAGTCTGGCTGTCAGCTATCTGTGATGACCTGCTCTGAGAACAATTCGGTATGTCACGTGTAGGGAGGTGCATGTGATAAAAAGACGGGTTCTAGTTCAGATGATTGGATTTATTAACAGCTTGGTTACAAATAGTTACTATAGGATTCTGATGATGGTGTATAACACATAGAGATATTGGATTTTCGGACTTTATCCATCATCCTGGATTTTAAGATAACTAAGAAGAACACGATGTTTCGGAAACTGGATCTGTTTCCATCCTCAGGGGAGGGAAAACACCTATTCTGTTGGGTCCCTTAGAAAGAGCTAGCCTCAATCAGTCATCCAGTGATTGAGGACGGAAACAGATCCAGTTTCCGAAACATCGTGTTCTTCTTAGTTATCTTAAAATCCAGGATGATGGATAAAGTCCAAAAACCCAATATCTTTGGTTACATATGTTACCTATGTCATGCATCACATCAACTCCTGATGAAGGAGGCAGAGATAGTCTCTTAAACATCGGATATTAACTCAATTTTCTCAATACTGATTGTGTGAGGATACTACTACATACACTAATCAAGTTTCTTAAATATCTGTCAGATTGATTTTGACAGTGATTCGAACTACATATATTAATGTGAAGATTTACTTGAATTGCTGCATTCTATTTCAGCTCAGTTACTGTGCCAGTTTATCAGGCAAGTCTTGCAAGAGGAACTGTCGGTGTGTAGCATCCATAGCCAGGTCAAACTTTCATATTGTAGACTTGTGGGTTATGACACCGTATAGCCTGGTAGGTGAGTACAAATATTTCAGAGGAACATCTCGCTCACTCACTCAAGAAACCAAGCCCTCCTTGAGAAGACACCAATTTTGTAGCTACTCAAGAACTTCCCATTATTTTATGGAACCCAAGGGTTCATTACCATGTTCACAAGAACCCTCCACTGGCCCCTGTCCTGAGCCAGATCAATCCAATCCATACCATCCCATCCCAACTCTCTATGATCAATAAATTTTAATCTTGTACACCCACCTATTCTTGGTCTTTCTAGTGGTCTATTTCTTTCAGGCTTTCCCAGCAATATCCTATATACATTCCTCTTCTCCCCATTCATGCTACATGCTCCTCATTATGCAGTTTTCTGTAGCTTCCTGTCACTTCATCTCTCTTTGGTCCAAATATTCTCCTCAACACTCTGTTCTCAAACATCCTCAGTCTATGTTCCTACCTTAAAGTCAGAGACCAGGTTTCACATCCATACAGAACCATAGGCAAAATTATAGTTTTGTATATTCTACTTTTTATATTTGTAGACGGAAGACAACAGGTTCTGAATTGAACAGTTGCAAGCATTATCCAAATTGAATCTCCTCTTAACCTTTAAACGCCGGACTTCTGAAATAGTGGTAAGCTTGAGCTGGCCAGAGTTTATTTAAATGACCGCTGCTGGTGCGCGTTTAAATGCCCGTTGCTATGCTGCGTTTAAATGTCCGTTTCTGTTAGTGCGCCTAAACAATTTTAAGCATTGTGTCTAAAAATGCTGTATCTAACTCAATTTTTATGATAAATGGATGGAATTACTTTTGTTTGTATCAGCAAAGAACATAGTGTTGCATATTATAACGGAAGATTTGAAATTTTTTATACAAATTATACTCTATTTTCAATTTTTTGTCTTTTAACCCGTTGCCGTGGTTCGTCGTGTATGTTTCGTCAGGGATTTAAATCGTCTGGGGGGGTTCGACGTGTATGTTTCGTTCAGCTGCACACCTATGTTATAACGCCCATAATAATTGATGGTTTTGCTGTAGATTGTTAGATTTTTCGCTGGCCTGTTGTCAGTAGAACAGAGTATAAATAAGACACGACTTTATCTGTGCCAAGTCATCGTTACATATGCCTGTCTTGCAGCAAAGTTCCTGTGGTTCTGGCGAGCGGTTTCTAGCTGTACTGTTATGAAAGCGTGTTTTCTTTGCTTTGAAGATATAAACAGAAGAGACGTGATGTTTACTGTTGTATATGATATCATATTGCCCTGAGCTGGCCACATTGACACACTCAACTGGAATTCTTAGAATA
>NW_019730102.1:246209-259928 GCF_002891405.2 Cryptotermes secundus | reverse complement strand
CTGTGTTTAGACTAATGCTTCAAGGCGTCACCTGCTTACATAGCCGAGATACCGGGTGCTCATATTATAAGGCAAGGTTATAAAACCAACTTTTAAGATCATTTTAGTGAAAGTTTCATCCTTCAAGGCGTACCATTCTCTGCTCAAATTCTAAATAACATGCTTCCACTGAAGATATAAAGGGGGTTCATATTATAAGGTAAGGTTATAAAACCACCTTTTAAGATCATTTTAGTGAAAGTTTCATGTTCCTATCTCATAGAATTTAAGAACAATGATGAATAAATAATTTTCGAGCAAAATTTAAATGGCCGGCTGAATATATTACCGCAGGAGCCGCGGCCACGGAATTTAAATGACCACGTCAAAGGGTTAATTTTGATGAGTACTGCAAAAATGGTAACTCAGTTCTTCACAGAGTTGTTCTGCATTACAAATTCATTTCTCTTTGTAACACTTGACAAATTTTAGCAGTCCCTGATGTCATAAAACAGATGGAAACAATAAAATCATTTGGTCTTCTGCTAGCACTGCTTACACTCTTCAGATTTTTGAATCTTTTGACTGAAGGTCAGAAGAATGAAAGAATGGCTATTCAAGAGAAAGCTAGAGGGGTCCCTTCTTCAGTTCTAAGACCTTCCATTATAGCTGCAAGAGATTATTGCCCTTTCTAGGGTCGTGAACAGACAGTTGCATCATGGCTGAGTTACAGAGTGCGATCTGTTTTATGTGCGTTTGTAGTAAAATCGAATACTGTAGTTTCATTTCAGCCTATATACACATCAAGCAGATAAAAACAAAAAAGGTATGTACATCGAATTTTACTGTATATTTTTATCACACTTATCTGCAGAATCTGCAATAAAAGTACTGGCTCGTGGATGAGTTTCGGCATAACTCATACGTATATTTTTTTGCTGTTGTTCACTTAGGTATCATTTTAATTTTTCTATTAGGGCTTTACTCAAGTCTGTCTGGTAATTACTACATTTAAAAATAAATATTTAGGACTGTGCATTCGCTTCTACTAGAGGTGTGTGCGCACGCTTCCCCTAGCGGAGTTTAAATGCCCGACTGGCCAAAATGGGGTACTTTGGCCATGACGACCTTACTCACCATTGGCACACACGGGGCACTTCGGCACTTAAAGGTTAATTTCCTTCTGAATCAGGTTTTGATTTGTCACAGTCATTCTCAAATATCTGAACTGTGAAACATATTCAAAACATCTGTTAGCTATCTTTATGTCATGATTTTGCCATGCATTCTAGTGATGAGACAGTAACACATACTTAGCATTCTGTGTGTTTACTTCGATATCAACTTACTAGCATCAGTTAAGGACTGTGTGTTTTTCTTTATGGAATCTATATTATCATCCAGTAGATTCACATCATCAGCATAGACCAACAGCTGATGTGTCCCATTTAATTTCAGTCCCACCTGGTTTCCCTGGACCTTCCTAATGGCATATTCTAAAGCAAAGTTGAAAAGGAGTGGTGATAAAGCATCTCATTTTAGACCATTCTTGATAGGAAACAATCAAATGTTTACCTATGCTGACTTTAATATATGCTTCATTTAAAGACATTTTGATCAGCTTAACTAGTTTTATGGGTACCGCAAACTCTATCACAATATTGTACAATACTTCACTCCTACCTGAATCATAGGCTTTCTTGAAAAATACGAATAGCTGATGTACTGTCTCATTGTACTCCCATTTTTCTCCAGTATCTGATGAATGCAAGTGCTGATCAGTTGTTGATCTGTTACAGTGAAACCTACACTGATGATCCCAAATAATTTCATCTGTATGGACTTAACTTTGAGAGAAGAATACTGAATACAAGTTTGTATGAAGGTGATAGAAGTGATATCCCCCGATAATTACTACAGTCAGTTTCATCACCCCTTTTGTGAATTGGTACAATAATAGACTCCTTCCACTGATCAAGCAATTTTTCCTTATTCAAAATAGAATTAATTAGTTTATGGATCTTACAACATAATATTTCACTTCATGCTTGAATCAGTTCTACTGGAATTTGATCACTACCAGTCAATTTCTAACTTTTCAAATTTGCAATTGTAATTTCAAACTCAATAGGTACTAATGGCTCAGCTGTATTATAAAAGGTTATCAAGTAAGTCCAGTGTGATTGATAATTTTTTCTTCTCCTTTTTAATCTCTCATCCTTGACATGTTTTGGTCTGAGAGACCATCTTCAGAAGGGTATATCAATACAGGCGAAAACTACTGCAATTGATTGGTCAGTATCAATACATACATACAATATCATTACAATGAAATTAATATAAAATCTGAGTCTTTAACAACTACAGTGACCTGCATGAATATATTATAAATGATTATAAGAACACTGTGCGGCCCGAACAACAGGATGACACTACAGAGTCCTATTCATCAAACAATGGAACCATGACGTGGTGGACACTCAACTTCCTTTAAAGAGAGGTAGTATAAAGGATATGAACCAAACTGATTCTAAATTTTAATAAAGTCTTTTTAAACCACACTTGCAAATAAACTAATTATAATAATTTATAAATATTTTAATGTATTCATGCAGGTCGATGTAATTGTTAAAGGCTCATGGTTTATATTCATGGCATTGTAATGATACTGTATGTATGTATTGATACTGACCAATCACATTGCAATAGTAGTTACAACTTGTATTGACATGTCCTTCTGAAGATGGTCTCTCAGACTGAAACATGACAAGGATGAAAGATTAAAAAGGAGAAAAAAATAATTTATCAATCACACTGGACAGAGTTGATAACCTTTTATAATACAGCTAGTGTGATGGACCAGGATGAACCAAATCAAATTTATCGAAGCAGCTCAGCTATGTGTATTTTTGTCTGCCTGACAGCACTGACCCTATGTACACTACTAAATACTCATAACTGGGAGTAGTAGTTCTTCCACCTATTCAAAATGTTGTATTACTGAAAGGACAATGCCAAAGAGAATGTTAACAGGAAGGCTATATTCCAAAAGAAGAAAAGGAAGACCCAGGATGAGATGGCTAGATGATGTTGAGAATGACCTGGAGAAGATGAAGGCGAAAGGATGGATAGAGAAGATGAGGAATAGAGAGCAGTGGAGACTGGTTGCAGAGGAGGCCAAGGCTCACCCAAGACTTGTTCTTACTGTTCAAGTTCATTAATTTTATCTTCCAGATATTCCCTCTTTTTATTAACAAAATGCCTGCTAGCTTCATGTCTTATATTGTTCAGATTATCCCCATTTACTTTGCTTGGATTGTGTAACCACTGCAATTTGGCTTGTTTCTATTGGTCTAATAATTTTTAGCATCCATCATTGAACCATGACTTATGCTTCTTCAATTCACAATGATCTAGCTCTCTTTGGCAGATATTTTGATATTCTCTCTAATAGTTTCTCAGGCTCTATTAATATCCAACTTAGTGCCTAAGTTTTCCAAAGCCTTGAACCTATTTGAGTTTTCAACATGATACTGCTCTTTACCCTCTACCTCATTTAATTTCTTGAGATTGAACCTCTCCATATGAACTCTGTGCAGTGTTTATTTACTCACCCCCAATATCTCCATTAATTTTGCCACCACCAGATAGTGGTCAGTATCACAATCTGCTGCTGCGAATGATTGGACATCAAGTATACTTGAATGCTGTCTCCTATTTATCAAAATATGGTCAATTTGATTGTGTGTCTTTCCATCAGGAGATGTCCAAGTAAATTTATGAATGTTACGATGTGGGAACATGTACTTCTGACAGTAAGATATCTGGATGTGGCAAAGTTTACTACTCTAAATCTATTATCATTACTAACTTAATGCAAACTCTCATTCTCAAGTGTTGGTTTGAAAATGTCTTCCCTCCCTACTTTGGCATTGAAATCTCCTAACAAAATTAGATGGTCCCTTGTCACCACGGCATGGGACATCCTCAGGTTTGTGGATGGAGGAGACAACCTCGAGATATGGAGGGCAGCTGTGAATATATTGAATAAGCAGTTGCAGGAAGCCGACAAGGGCTGGTCCTCCAGCCTGGGGGTTGGGCGTGGGGATAACAACTCCTCACCGTACAAAATAAGCTTGTTATGAAAGATCATGAGAAGCCCTGGACCTTGACGGATTCTCTGGAACATACTATTTCCATCTTAAATGTGTAAGTTAATATTATACAATTTTTCATGAACAGTGTTCTTCTTGAATTGAATTTATACATTTAGAAAGTGTATTAACATATTACTTAAATCATACTGCAGGGAATCACAGACAATTCAAGGTTCCTGGCTTCTTTCTAACCATGGAAACGAGACTGAATTTCACCATATTATGTTATATAATCAAAGATGTTGAAAAATATATGCATAGAAATCACAGTCAGATCATATGCCAAATGAGTGAAAATAATGATTCTGATACAGATACCATCTTCATTATGAAGCAATACGTATGTTCCAACTTCTGAAAACCAAGGATATTGCAAAATTATGGCAATCAGTGTCTGCTTGAAATGGCACATACACCTTAAACTTGAAATTGCTTTTCCTCCATTTCAAACAAAAATGAATTCCTATGTAATACCACTTCTTGATACCAACATTCAATCTGAATATATTCTTGTGAAACCTCATTTTTCTGCAGGGGAGAAGCGATAGTAATTCAATGATGTAGCTATCTCTTGAACCTAGACAAAATGCTGCATATGTACTTTTTAGTGTTGAAAATAAAGTCTCAGTAATTATTAAATAAATACTGAGAGTTCTATCTATACCTTTGAAGTTTTCATTTAATTCTATACACATGCAACAGAGACAATTTCAATTAAATGAACAAATGTATAGAAATGTTGCATAATATGGTTGGTGATGGTACGAAGACCAAGCCATGACAAGACACTTCTCTTCCAGAGCCCATTCTGAGCACACAGATTTTTCCTGCCACTAGATGCTGTAAATAGCTACTGACTCCTAAGATATACTTGCTATTCCTTTCTTTATTTTTATATGCTGCAAATCACAAGTGTGTTAAAAATGGCAAGGCTGGGAGGCAAGCCACCAGCAGAGGTGCAAGCCATGGGTTTAGAGGAGCTTCAACAGCACTGCTATTCACATTCAATGACAGCACTCAGAGGTTTAAACCCAGTATATAAAGTCACAGGATGGATTAAATTCTACTTTATTACTAGTTATAAAAGTCTGTGCTATCTACCAAGCAAACAAAGTACACTTTTACTTTTAGACACAAAAAAAGTAAAGCTATCCCTGTAACAGGCTGTGAAGGCCCATACGGTTGTGAGATGTTGAGGGTCCCACATTATCTAGACAATCGGCTCACAGATGGCGGTAAGGTTGTCAGCCTTATGCGCTGGCCGCGCTTTACTTCCCAGGAAAATTACTTAATTAATTCTGGTACTCATTTCTGTTAGAGGCGGAGTCGACCCCAGGGCCATAGTGTGGCCGGAAGGATTCAGTTTTTAACATACAACAAAACCTGCATATTATTTTACCAATACTTTACCTGCAGAAGCATTCCTCGCTCCAACATAAGCTTGAGTAGTAGCCATAGCAGCTTGGTTCAACTCTTCACGTAGTTCCTCTGTGATGATGATTCCATTGGGTTTAACTGGTAAACAGGTATGTACATTGTATGATTAATGGATTTTCAGGACAAGTCTTTAGTCATTTTGGAAACCATTAGGGAAAGAAGTTTGAATAAAACACCTCACCAACATCACACATTCCAACTGTTAGAGTGCATCAACTTATTATTATTATTATTGGAGGGGGTGGGTTTCCCCATGCACCGCGACCAGTGGTCTATTGTACGTCCCCCTGTGATATTCTACCAGTCTCTATACCCTACCGATACTGGTGCATGCCATCAGTCCTAACTCAGCCAGCGAGTTTGGCCTCTACTGGCTCAGCGGTATCTAGATGCTTCCCCCATCTACCAGAGGCGTTAGAGACTATTGTTGGGCTGGAAATGTCTTTTATAATTTGGCTCAGAGGTCTCCTTGAGGCATGAGGTTCTTTTACGTGCCGTAAAGCTATGACATGGGACCCACGGCTTAAAGTCCCTCCCAGAGGACTTGTTCTCTGAATTTTTCCGCCCTTAAAAATTCCATGACCTCCGCCAGGTTTGAACCCGCGTACCTTGAGTCATGAGGTGGGAACGTTACCCCTAGACTACAGAGGCCGCTGTGCATCAACTTAACTAAGAACCAGATTTTATTCTTACATCTAAATACAAAAATCCCACTGATGGTGTCTCTACTTTGACGTAGTGGAGGGGCTTGCATGGTCAAATGACCCTGAGAGCTATGTCGGTGGTAGCATAGCTACTGGTAGGGCCACCCATGCTGGAAATGTTGAAGGGGATGACTCAGACTAAAAGAGATACCCTGGTCCTCTCCTGGGCGAGAGGCTGACGACCTCTCACCGTAAAAAAATATAAATGTCTCGAAACCTTGCATCAAGCCTCGGAAACCTCAACAGAATGGAAGACGACAATTGGCAAAGAATATGGACTACTCTCTAGGTACATGGAATGTGAAAACCCTCAATAAACCGGGTGCCATGAAATCGGTACTAGAACAGATAAGTACAATATGAAAATCACAGCCATACAGGAAATTAGACAGCTGGGTAAAGGAATCATGGACTTAAAGAAACATACTATATGTTACAGTGGTAAAGCAGAAGGCAATAAGGAATTTGGTGTAGCCTTTATAATAGAACGAGAATTTAAAAGCGCAATAATAGACTTTAAACCAATAAGTGAAAGAATCTGCACTTTGAGAATTAGAACGAAATTTTTCAATATAACATTAATGAACATGCACACACCTACAGAAGAAAAAGAAGAGGAGGTCAAAGACTATTTCTATCAACAAATGGAAGAGACATATGATTCAATACCAAGTAATGACATAAAGGTTATTTTAGGGGATCTTAATGCCAAAATAGGTAAAGAGAAGGAATACAGAGGAGTAACTGGGACAGAAAGTTTACATGACACAACAAACCATAATGGAATAATATTAATAGAATTTGCAGAAGGTAAGAACTTGAGCATCAGCTCTACATACTTCCCGCACAAAAACATACATAAAAGAACATGGGCAGCACCGGATGGGGTAACCTTCAATCAAATAGATCATGTCCTCATACAGAAGCGATTTGCGATGAATATCCCAGACGTAAGAACATTAAGAGGGGCCAACTGTGATGGTGATCATTACTTAGTACAGGTCAAATATAGATGTAAAATAAGTTGTCAAAGATCTATGCAGTATGAGAAATGTAAGAAATTTAGTATTGACAAGATTATGGAGAGTGATAAGTGAGAAGCATTTCAAAATAAAATTAAAGAAATTAATGACAATAGGGCAAATAAAGAAGTAACGGTAGAAAGGATATGGGTAGATTTTAAAACCACAATAATTACAGAAGCTGAGAGGACTCTGGGATATCAAGAGAAACAGGATAATAGAGAATGGTTCGACGAGGAATGCAGGGAGAGTATAAACCTCAAGAATAAGAAATATATAAATATATGGAATATATGGAAAGACCAACAAGAGCAAGAAATGAGGTGTATAAAGAAGCAAGAAGAAAAGCAGACAAGATTTGCAGGAAAAAGAAACGGGCCTTTCTAAACGAGCAATTACTGCAAATGGAAGAAGACTTCAAAAATAACAAAACAAAAACTGCCTCTGGTCGAATCAAATATATGAAAGAAGGTTTCAAACCGAAAACAGAATTAATCTGAGACAAAAAAGAGCTTCTAATAAATAATAAAACAGANGACGGAGTTTGTATCATTTATCGTGTAGAGTGCAACAGGATGCTTAAATATAATATAATAAAACAGAGATCATGAATACATGGAAAGAATATTTTGAACAATTATTAAATCAAAATCAGAATGTGGAAGATAATGAGGACACTGAAGAAGAAAATACAGATGATGGAGAAGGGGAAGAGGAAGAGATAATAGAGCCTCCAACAAAGGATGAAGTGAAAAGAGCATTAAAGGAACAAAAACTAAATAAAGCACCAGGAGGAGATAACACACCAGCAGAATTATTGAAGGCAGGAGGATGAGAAGGAATAATAGTACTCCACAGAATTATAAATAAAGTGTGGGAAGAAGAGAAGATATCAGAAGATGGGGGAAAGAGCATTATATGTCCCATATTTGAAAAGGGGGATAAATTAACATGTAGTAACTATAGAGGTATATCATTACTACTGACAGCATATAAAATTTTAACAAGAATACTAAAAAAGAGACTGGATCCATATATAGAAAAAATAATAGGGGAATATCAATCAGGATTTCGACCCAATAGGTCAACAATAGACAATTTATTCACCCTGAGACAAATAATGGAGAAATGCTGGGAATTTAATATAGATATTTACCTATGCTTCATCGATTTTAAACAAGCACATGATACAATAATAGGGAAGAAATTAAGGATGATTATGTCCGCTTTTGGTATTCCAAGAAAGTTAAGTAGAATAATTAAGTTAACCATTACAGAAACAATCTATCAAGTTAAAATCCAGAACCAGTTAACGGAATGCTTTAAGACAAATCAAGGATTAAAACAGGGAGACAGTTTGGCACCATCACTATTTAATTTGGTACTGGAATATATAGTGGGGAAATGTAATGTAGACACAAGGAACACAATAGTGTATAAACAATCGCAAATAATGGCGTATGCGGATGATATTATTATAGTATCGAGATCCCTAAGAGCAACAAAGGAGACATATAAAGAAATAAAAACCATAGCAAAAACAACTGGCTTAGAGGTGAATGTAAATAAAACTAAAATGCTGATACAATCCAGAAGGAATCCAAGGCAAACTGGAGAAATTAACATGGAAGGGGATGGGATAGAAATAGTTGAAGACTTCATATATTTAGGATGGAAATTCCATAAAGATGGAGAGGAAAATCATGAAATAACAAGGAGAATAAAATTAGCGAATAATGCATATTTCTCGTTACTGTCAGTTTTTAGATCAAAGGATATACACTGAGCAATTAAAACAAAAATATATGAAACAATGATAAGACCGGTGATTTATTACGGATGTGAGGGTTGGACACTAAACAAGAAAGAGGAATCAGTCATCAATTCATTCAAGAGGAAAATCCTAAGATAAATTTATGGACCAATAAAAGAGAATGGAATATGGAGAATAAGATACGTAGCACGTCCACAAAGTAAGTTTCCCACTTGTCCCACAGCTAGCAAACCTTATACTGCACGAAGTGACTGCACGTACATGAGAGAGCAATGACGTAGCCAGGCGCATGCACTAACAGAATTTCCCGCGTTCCCACAGTAGCATCGTTGCAGCTGTTGAAGATGGAGGCTCTTATTCCAGCTCCTGCCCACTGTGAAGTGTGGTCAGTGATAAAGTTTTTGAATGCACAGAGCATAGCGCCGATCAAAATTCATCGTCAGCTGTGCCAGGTCTAGGGGCCTAATGTCATGAGAAGCAGATGGTACTTCGCTGGTGCAGAAAATTTTCAGCAGGTCGATAAAGCGTGCATGATGAGAAGCGCAGTGGGTGGCCATCCATCATTACAGATGACCTGGTGGAGCTTGTGCGGGATATGGATTATGGATAATCGTCACATCACAATTATGGAACTCAGCAGTCATGTCCCGCAGATTTCCTGCTCCTTGTTGCACAAAATTGTCACAGAGCACCTGTTGTTCACGAAATTGTGCGCCACATGGGTGCCAAAGCAACTGACACCAGAACACAAAATAAAGCACATGGAGTCAGCATTGACATTTCTGCAGCGGTTACATGATGATGGCAACGAGTTTCTGGACCAGATCATCACATTACCCCAGAAACAAAGCAGCAGTCAATGCAGTGGCGTCACAGTGGATCTCCCTGTAAGACGAAATTAAACAGACGTCGGCGAGGAAAGTGATGTGCACGGTATCCTGGGACAGATGGGGCATTTTCCACGTCGACTTCCTGACCAGAGGTGAGACGGTGAATGCTGGGCATTACTGTGAAACACTGCAGAAATTGCGATGGGCCATTCAGAACAAGCAGCGCGGGATGATTAGTGCCGGTATTGTCTTCCTACACGATAACGTTAGGCCGCACACGGCTCGATGGACAACAAGTCTCCTGCAGGAGTTCAGCTGGGAGGTGTTTAATCATCCACCCTACAGCCCAGACCTTGCTCCCAGTGATTTCCATCTTTTCCTACACCTCAAGAAATTCCTGTCTGGTGAGCATCAGCATTTTGAGAATGAGAGAGAGGTGGAGGTGGTTGTCACACAGTGGTTCCAATCTCAGGCGGCAGACATCTACGACACAGGTATTCAAAAATTGGTCCCACAGTGTGACAAATGTCTCAATTCCAGTGGTGATTATGTTGAAAAATAGCTGAACACTTGCTGTATCTGTTGCAATAAATATTTCCATGAAATTGTGTTTTGTTTCTGTAAACAGCCCTAGGGAAACTTACTTTGTGGACAAGCCTTGTAATAAAGAGTTATACAAATTATATAAGGAGCCAGAGATCTCAGTGATGATAAAGCTTAAAAGATTGCAATGGGCTGGGCATGTACAGAGAATGGATAAGGAGCGTATCCCAAAGAAAATATTATACAGTACAATAGGTGGTAGGAGACCATCAGGCTGTTGCGCCATAGAAGAAGAAGAAGAAACACAAAAATGGAAGTTATGAAAGTTTTAGAACAAGATAAAGTTGGGTGTTTCCTTCAAAATGTCAACACCAGATTTAGGAGTGCAGGCACTATATATATATACCCATTGTAACAGTTCACTCAGATGCACTCTGGACATCCATTATCAGTGGTCCTATTGCGATCTTCTGGTTTATGACATCATACAGTTTGGTAGGTGGGTACCAACATTCTAGAGGAAGATACTTCTTATCTGAAGATGAAGGCAGTATAGTATGTTCCTCCAAAACTGTGATAATAACCTACCAGATTATGTTGTTCCATAACCATGAGAAGACCACAACATGAATCTTCACCATCATGAAATCCTCAAGTCTGGGTGTGTTGCTGACCACACACCTCCATCTAGAGCCTAGGACAAGAAAGAAAAGAGAAGCTACCTCCCACTACCCCCAGCTCCCTCATATGTCTTCATGGCATTGTGCTTAACTAATTAAGGACAGGGTAAACTTCAATATTCTTCTCTTTATGCAAATATAAACTGCCTTGCAGGTAAAATAAAAATAAAATATGAAAATAATAAACATATGGATTATCAAATAGAAAAAAGTAACAAATTTTTGCACACACAGTAACGAAAGAGAAACTCACCAGCCCTGGTCACTGGTGCTGCAGCTTTTTTGGTGGAGAAACAATATCAACTTAGACTCAAAACAGATGTAAAAATTAAATCTGCAAGAGGACACAACTATTTCTGGGTAATAATTTGTCATATGAATTTACTTGTTACTGCAATCAAATAACAAGTACACAATCCTACAAAATAGCCAGACACAACTCTCAGCACACACAACGAAATATATTCCCACTCTACACAACACGTTTCATATTCTACATACCATACACTAATGTACCTTTACTGTAGACACTCCTAGAACACAGTCATATTCTATGAAGCATACATAGTACACCATAACTATATATTTAACCTTTAAGAGCCGAGCGACACCATATGGCGTCATGAAAATAAAGTCAAGGGGACGAATGACGCCATATGTCGTCGCGCATTCCACGCATGCAGCCGGTTTTTTAAAATCTAATTTTAAGTTATAAATTCTTTTTCTACTTACATGATTTTTGGTCACCAGCTTTATAAGTTGTCTCTCTTCCCACCTGCGTCGTCTAACGGAAGTTGGCTTTGTGTGCAAATCTTGGAAACATCCGGAAATCCAGGTTCCGACGTCGCACTTCACGCACTTTGTCTAGACGGTTCTTCGTTTCCCACGCGAAAAGCACACACGACACCTCAATTATGAAGTAGAGGAAGTTGGCCAGTGATGTGGTTTGGCCTCCTGTAATCGAGATATCTCCAATAAAACGGCAGGGGTTCGACCCCTGGGCCATTGATGGCGAGGTGGACCCCTTCCAGCATGTTCCGCACAAGAGCGAGACAAAATTCTCTGTGTGACAACAGGATGTAACTGTTCAGATCCAGGAGATGGAAAAATAGTTTATTTGTCCATTTCCAGGTTCGACGACAGATGCTATAACTGTTTGCCACAGTTTGCCCACAGCTCCACCTGAATAATTATTCACACTCCTCTTGCCATACTGGTGTGGTGGTCCCCAGGTTGCCGACCAAGATGATGGGTCTTCCTCGAAATCCATTTCTGAATCACTTTCCTCAACGCCACTCTCAGAATTGTCGGTAAAACAATCTGATTCGGAGTCATTTATGAGTTGAAAAATGTCTGAATCTTCCAAACGAAATGACACCATGGTGAGCTGACAATATCACTGTTCTCACTGCGAAACTTTGAAGCTTTATGACACTGCTTGGCTTTGAGAGTTATGATAAACTAACCGAGCCTGGTCAGTACAGAGAAATTGTTGTGTATAAACAATCAACGTTCTTATAAACGGAGATATACAGGCCCACATCTCTGCATACCAAAGAAGGTACGTGTATGTGCTTTGAGACATGCGAGACTAAACATAATCATCTTCATAACCATCCGCTGTGTTGCCACATTTACATAGAGCGTTCTTGCTTCCAAGAACTATATGAATTCTTGTAGGCAGACGACAAATTTGGGAATTTTATAATTGGAATCAGTCTAAAAATTTTTACACATTTTATAAAGTCTCTAAATTACAATATCTGATTCTATATTCTTTCTAGAAAAAAACAGCGTTTATTTGGTTCGTTTATCACAAAAATTGTAGAAATCACAGCAATTTTAGGAAATGATTACAGTTTTAATTGCTTTAAAATTGCGGGTATTTAAATCAAATCCGTCCCGCTGCCGTTACCGGAATTTAAAGGGCCGTCACTTAAAGGTTAAGGTAAAAGGTAAAGCTATGCCTGTAACAAACCGTGGAGGCCCATGACTTTGTGAGATGTCCTCGTTTCCATATTTCCTAGATAAATGACTCACAGATGGTGGTGAGGTTGTCTGCCTTACATGGCAGCTCCCCTTTACCCCATTTCTGTCAGAGGCTGAGTTGGCCACAGTGTGGCTCGAATGATTAACTCAATTGAAAAATCCAATGACCTGATCAGGAATCGAACCCATGACCTACCAGCTTGTAGCATAGTGCCTCAACCAACTACACAATTATGAGATACAAATGATATACAGCGAATAATTTGAAGAAAACATCCACAAGAAAGCCAGCTGTATCTTCACAGGATTGACAACACAAGGAAAACATTTACTCCTAAAACCTGAACTGTGCTGAATGGCGAACACCAAGTGTTTTGTAAGATTTGAGGCTTTCACGGCGGTGACTATGAAGAAAGCAGTCTTCTGGGCTTTGGCGCCGTGTATATGTGGTGTTAACCGACGTTTCGGAGGAACGTATCGCCCCCATCTTCAGGGTTGAAGAAAAAGTATAGGTAAATCTGCAAGCGACAACACCGTGAGACACGGTAACGCAGACTGAAGAGGATACCGTTAGAGCAGAGAGGGAAGGGGATGAACTGCGAGT
>NW_019730102.1:238936-243755 GCF_002891405.2 Cryptotermes secundus | reverse complement strand
CACAGTTAAAGCCCAGCCAGTTAACCTTGCTATATTCTCCCCTACACAAATCACGCTGGTCCCGGCTCCCTTCCCCCACCCCTCCCACACCACTGCTTTCACTTGTTTACTCGCAGTTCATCCCCTTCCCTCTCTGCTCTAACGGTATCCTCTTCAGTCTGCGTTACCGTGTCTCACGGTGTTGTCGCTTGCAGATTTACCTATACTTTTTCTTCAACCCTGAAGATGGGGGCGATACGTTCCTCCGAAACGTCGGTTAACACCACATATACACGGCGCCAAAGCCCAGAAGACTGCTTTCTTCACCAAGTGTTTTTTTTATAAATGAACTTCAGCAAACATCAGTCAGAAAACAAGAATTCTGCTACAACTAAAATGCATGCTAGATCTTTGAATAACATCCTAAAATGTTTTAATATATTAGAAAATTTTAAATATACTTTAAATACACTTTATTGTATGTACCATGAGCACAACATCATAACTAACTCAACAGAACTGGGTACAACTTCCCATGAAATTAAATTACAATATGCAACTCACTGGTCTGTATTTATTTTTACTTGTAAATTTCACCTGATTATAATCAACATTTCATAAAGGTATGTCGCAATTTTAAGAAATAATGAGACATGATGCCTGAAATAGTGGAACCAGATGAGGCATCAAATGGGAGGCAACAATTCAGGAAACATGTTCCTGCAGCAACACATACATGTGCAACAACTGAGGAACTGCTGGAAGTGGTGTTTGCTATGCAGTCTGTGCCAAGGCTATATAAAGAGGGCCAATGGGACCAGTTAGTCAGTCAGCTGTGAGCTGGCACTTGTAATTGATTGGTGGTTAGCCATGGGCAAGGAAGTAGAGGAGTCTCCATTGTCAGAAACCACTATCAAGCAAAAACTAGTGAGACTTAGTGTGTGCTATAGTGATTTGTTGAGTGTGTACATTAGCAAGAGTATTATAAATATTTTTAATTACAAGTCATAAGTGTTTAATAAATCCAGTAATCAATCCAAACCCTGTGTCTAGTCACTAACACATGACAACTGGTTTCAGAATTGGAATTAATGGATTAACTGAATTATGCACTGTTGAATTGGAACCAATGTGATGGATAACCATGGACAACATGGAACTTCTACTAACCTTTGTAGTGAGGATGGAAGGTAGTATGATTGCCAGCCAAGAGAAGACCGAGGCCAAGATAAGTGATTATAATTAATATACCATCTATGAATGGCACATGGTAACATAGTTGGTTGAGGCACTATGCTACAAGCTGGAAGGTCTGTGGGTTTGAGTACTGACGAGGTGGATTTTTCCAATTTACCTAATCCTTCTAGCTGCACTGTGACCCTGGGGTCGACTCAGCCTCTAACAAATGAGTACTAGGAATCTTCCTGGGGAGGGGTTAAGGGCAGCTGGCATGTAAGGCTGACAACCTTACCGCCACCTGTTAGATGACTGTCTAGAGAAAATGTGGGAGTCTCGAGGTCTCACAACGCTATGGGCTTTGATGGCCAGTTACAGGGATAGATTTTATAACAACTTACCTCCCCTTTTCTTGGCAAGTTTCTCCAGGTCCCTGCCCTGTTCTTTGTCTTCATGAGCCTTTGCAGCAATATCAGATGTGTTCACAGTCACTGTTGACTTGATTTCCTGCTGTGAGTCCTTCATTTTGTCATAGAATACCTAAACAGTGTATTATTTCTCTTTATATAACTTAAATTGATATCTGATTGTCTTACAACAGTGAAAGTTAACGTAAGTATTCTAGGATGATGAATGTAGTCTGGTAGATAGATCTTCATTGGTTGCATTCTGTTGTGTGTTCCAGTTAGGAATTAGGTTAACCATCAACTCAACAAATATACTCACTTTTTAATGTTTTACAATTTGACTTTTATTCCTGCTACATGTTTTCTTTGTATAAGACCATCATCAGGCAGTTATATATAGGAATACATATAGTTACTGAACCACTGATATGGATCCATATCAGTGCAATGCGTTGTATTATATACTAACACAAAATTTGCCTCAAGTTGGTGTTAGAATTAAAGCAGAAGATACAAAATAAGATAAAGGATAAAATATAAAAATATATACCACATATCAAGATTTATATGCTTGGTGTGTTCTACACTGTACATTGGTTTGATGTAGACTGATAAGTCTGATCACACTGAACGTATATATGACCAGACAAAAACGCATACACCATATTCTTTGAGCATATGATAATACACATCATGAAATTGCACACCTAATATACCTCACATTACCAACCTGTACCTCATAGAAACTTATCTCTGGGCTAAACAACTGAGCTTACTACATAGAAAGCTTCCACAACAGAGACCTACAAACAACACAACATGCCCAATTTCTACACTGTAGCATTGGAACCATAATTAAGTTGGCATGTTGTATGCCACACTGTCGGGTGACAGAGCGGATACTCGTACTTGTGGGTTGGTCTTGACGGAGTCGGTCGAGCGGCTAACATTGTCCATTGTTCAGGTGAGATGAACTGCTGAAAGATGCTTAATTCAAGAGAGTTTATTTACACAGTAAATATGTACAAATGTAACAACAGCAAGTCTGCTTAAGGCTTTAGCAGTGGCCGACTTCTAACTGACAGAGTACCGTCCTATAGACTAAACTTCGTAATCAGGTTAGAAAGCGTTTTGGACAGTTTGGGACAGGGTTCTTATAGCCCTGTCTGTACGGTAGGGGTTGTGTGAAAGCTTCCCTGGAAGGTACAAATTTCATCAGATAGGAACGTTCTAGAACATTCTATTGTTATTTCATCTGGTGGGTCTTCCCAGACCTTGGCTTGCTTTCTCGGACTTTAACTGATGTTTTCCAGTTTCTCTGTGAAGCAACGTGCCTATTCTTATTTGCTTCCCTTAGTTCAAAATAAGTCTGTTTGTCCTCTGGCAGATAACATCAGTGAAAGTCGAGTTACAGTATGTGACAAGCCTGTGCTGTTCTATTTAACAATTATCAATAAGTATTACATTCAGATTCAATAAAAATGTTACTTATGAACCGTAACCACTCTAATTACTCTATCCACCATATACCTGTTATATTCCTAATATCTAATACATCACACCATCATATGCAACAGGCATACATATTTCTTAACCCCCACACTAAACTGTTTAAATATATTTTTAACATTTAAAGTATTTTTAATATTTCCATAATATGCGAGGGTTGGATAAAAAGTAGTGGCAACACTGCTGTAATATGAGAGATGTGCATCAGGTGGCACGAGCACCATCTGTAGCTGACAGCAGAAGTTCAGTTGAAGTAATGAAGTGAGTGGCTCTGGTTGTGTTTCATTGAGTTGCCTTGTGCATCATCTTGAAGTGCAGGAGCCCAGTTCAAGCACCCTAACAACATGTTTTCGAAACAAGAACAACACTCCTGGATAAAAATTAAAGTTACACGAGGTTGTAGTGCACAAAACTGTTATCAGGGACTGCGAGAAGCACGTGGTGATGCTGCTTTGCCATATCGCACAGTGGCACGGTGGGTGAAATTGTTCCGTGAGGGAGGGATGCCATTCAGGACAACCCCATGTTGACAACCACACAATTCAGCTTCTTGCTTCTTTGCTGGATGTTGATCATCGATGGGCTGCATGGGAGTTAGCTGCTGAGGTAGGCATATGTCACAAAACCGCGCTCCACATTCTGCACGATATACTTGAATATTGCAAAATTGCAGCACGTTGGGTACCCCATACAAAGTCCGAGGTGCAAAAATGGCAATGTTATGCAATTGCACAGGACTTGTTGGACCAGTACCAGTGGAAAGGTGACGACTTCCTTGGAAGGATCATCACTCTGGACGAAACTTGGGCTCACTCATACGAACCACACTTGAAGCGACAATCAAATGAATGCAAGCATCCTTGCTCTCTTCATCCAAAGAAAGTGCGCCCTACACAGAGTAATGTGACGGCAATGCTCACTGTGGCATATGACACTGTTGGAGTGATACTGCACCACACTGTTCCTCAATGACAGACAGTAAATGCTGCCTACTCCTGCAGTTTCCCGCGTAATCATCTTTGTCCAGCACTCAGGAGAAAGCGACGACGTTGGCAACGAACACCATCATCCTTCATGACAAGGCAAGGGCTCATACTGCTGATGCTGTCAAGGATCTACTTCGCTGCTGGCGACGGGAGATACTGCAACATCCACCATACTCACCTGATATGAGTCTGTGCGATTATGATCTCTTTGCCAAAATGAAAGAACCACTGCGAGGGACACGTTACAACACAAGGGAGGAGATTATTCATGCTGTAAGGCAATCACTGCTGGACATCAACAGAAGTGGATGCACTGATGGTGTATGACGCCTTCCACAAATTTGGCAGAAAGTGGTACACATGGGGGGTGATTATACTGAAGGAATGTGTGTTTACCTCAGGTAATAAAGTCATTTAAGAACTACAGGGGTTTTACCACTACTTTTTATCTGACCCTTGTATTTAACACTTTATAAATCTTGGTATATGGTATATATTTTTATATTTTATCTTTTAACTTATTTTGTATCTTCTACTTTAATTGTAACACCAATTTGAGGCAAAAGTTTTATGTTAGTATATAATATGACATGTTGCACTGGATCCATATCGGTAGTTCAATAACTATATGTATTCCTATATATAACTCCCTGATGATGGTCTTAGAAGACCGAAACATGTAGCAGGATTAAAAAGTTGAAATGTAAAACATTAAAAAGTGAGTATATTTGTTGTGTTGATGGTTAACCTAATTCCTATATA
>NW_019730102.1:86246-235968 GCF_002891405.2 Cryptotermes secundus | reverse complement strand
GAAATAAGAAAACGGAAGGCTAATTGGATTGGTCATGTTTTATGCAGAAACTGCCTTCTAAAAGAAGTTATCGAAGGAAAGATAGATGGGTGGATAGAAGTGACAAGAAGACGAGGAAGAAGACGTAAGAAGATGCTGAATAAGATGCTGGATGACCTTGGGGGCAGAAGAGGATACTGTCATTTGAAGGAGAAAGCTCTAGATTGCATCAAGTGGAGGAATTGTTTTGGAAGAGACTGTGGACCTGTCGTCTTGACAGATTATTGATGATGATGATGATATATATATATATATATATATATATATACACACAACCGGTAAGCAGATACCAACATTTCAGAAGAACCTGGTGCCTTCCTCTACAAGATATAAAACCTTGCAGATGGAGGTAGCAGGTTATTCAAAGTCAGAACCTTTCTATCAGACTACATGGTGTCACATCCTATATAACAGTAATATTAACTTAACTGATGCAAGCTATATATCAGTTTAATTCATTTTATTCTTGCCAATAAGCTAAGACAATTTTCATCTCCAAATACCTTCAGATATTTTTTCTGACAGGCATAACAGTGAGAACATTCCTCCTTTCCCCATGCCTATTCACATACAAATGTGAACACTAATTCCCACAGCTCATTTTAATGTTGATACCTGTTTAACAGCAATGCATAAAGTATATATAATAGTAAATTATGATGCAAGGGAACAACAGCAAACTTACAAGTGTTATGTTTTTGGACATTATCCATCATCTTGTCTATTTTTTAAAAACCATCATCCTGTTTCTTTTCAAAACACAACGTTTCAGAGACTGGATTCTGTCCACATCTCCCTCTGGAGATAGGGGCTAGCTCTATCTACTGGATGCAACTGAGTAGGTTTTACCTGAGGATGGGAACAGAATCCAGTCTCCAAAATGCTGTGTTTTGAAAAAGAAACAGGACAGGTTTTAGAAAATAGACAAGACAGTAGATAACTGTCCAGAAACATAACACTTGTAGCAATATACAATCGTCACAAACTTTTAGATCTTAACAGCAAACTTACCTTGAAGAATGCTTGGCTCAGATCACCTCCCATCAGTTTGCTGTACATGCTCTTCTGAATGATGGGATTTCCTCCCTCCAGTAGTGCACTGCCCAATTCAACTGCCTCCACGAAGATTGAAGGAGAATGGACAGACTTGATGACAAGCTCTACAACCAAATCTGATGCACCTTCACGATCCAGATGACTCTGCACTTCGTGAAGTGTTCTACCTGCTCTGCTTAACAACTTTGCTGGAAAATTCAATCCAAAATATATACCTAAATATACCAAATTACAGAATGTTATCAGTGTACACACAAAAGAACTAGGGAAGTAATTTCATTTTAAAAATTTAAATATAAATTCTGCCACTTTCATAGCTTTACACATTAGGCAGTACACTTAGTAACAAAAATTCTTTGAATTAACAAAATTAACTGATATCTAAAATTCAATACCTATGGAATACAGTAGCTATTTTTACCTTCTGGAGATCTAACTAAATATTGCACAAATTTTGTGAATACTTTGCTATAGAGAGTTTGGCCGTTTCTGACTGTTCCCTTGATAACAACCTGTACATACATTCATGGGCTGTGTTGGGCTGCTATGACTTTGCAAGGACTGTACCATTAGGCTTATACTCCTATTTCTTTTTGTTTGTGCTAGAATCCTAGAATCATGTGATTGATGTGGAAATATAATGGTGATTAGTGGTGACAACACACACGAGCATCCATAAAAGGAGGAAGATTTAAACATACACACACAAAATAAACCACTGAACTGCAATGCACATCAATGGTTGCACCACCTACTGATAACTTGAGTACGGTAAAATTTAAATTTTACAGGAAAAGCTAGTCTGGGGCATCCATAGGTCTGAGAGCAACTCTATCTCAAAACCCAACAGAGCAGATTTCTATTCACCTGAAGACAGAAATAGAGCTAAATTCCAAAGCAGGGTGGTTAAAAGTTAGGACAATGGAAGATTCCAAAACAATAATCTCAATCAACATGTCACAACCATTGTCAAGAAACTTTGAACTCAAATGAGTGCATGATTTTCCAATGTTAACAAATAACTGATCATCTAACTTCAAGCCCCATCATTCTTCTGTGGAAACTAGGCAGATGGTAAGAACACAAGGCTCATAATGAAATGTGGCTTGAGCAGAAGAAGGTAAGATTTCTGCTGTACCACTATCCTAGCACATTACCCATACACTGTGAAGCAGGCCCTCAAATTACCTCCAGGTCCATGTGTTACGGGGGGATGTGGGCTTAGGATCCCCAGTTCCACTGTCTCTCTTTTGTGTACAAAGGACTTTCCAAAGTACCGCATCAGAAGGTTGTTCCGAAGGACATCACCCTGGATAAAGAATTCAGACAAGTATATTACACAATGAACCAACGAGTCCCACGTTAAATAAATAATAAAGATGGCTATGGAAATTAAATAAATATACAGTAACATGTGAAATAACCTGAAATGTATGCAAGGTGTTATGGATCACTATAATTTAGAATAAAAAATTAGACTGTTCTGTTACACCAGAATCAAAATCCAGTTACACTGTAGATGTGGTGAGTCACAACTAGCTTTCATTTCCTTACATCTGCACAGAACTGCTTCGAAGAAATTAACTAGTGTTAGCATAAAATCATTATTAATTCTTTCCTTGCCACTGCATCATGAAGTAAGTTGCTCTCATGCTCTTAAGCTGAGAAAAACCTAAACACACCAGAAAGAAAATCCTAATGCATTATGAATTTTCTAGGTGCAACATTGCTGATGGCTTACAAATGACTAATATCCTGAATGGGCAGCTCCATATTACATGGTATTCAGAGAGAAATGTTTATGGCAAAGTTCTGCTAAATATCTTGCATCCTACTGCCAAAAGCCCATCTCATCACTGAATTTGTATCAACTGCACAATTAAAATGAACAGTGGTTTAATGTCCAAAATATATAAAAAGTTTACAAATGTTCAGACAATTTGGTACTGAGTTCTCTTTATTCCATAACTAATGCCATGAAGCAGTGTCCTCCTAGAAAATTAACAATGACACATCTACTCAAGAAGTTCCCATGTTCACAAGAGTGACCCTCTAGCCCCTGCCCTGAGACAGGTGACTCTAGTCAAAATTGTTACTTTCCATTTCTTTAAGATGCATTTCTCTATTATTCTTCCACTTGTTTCCAGGCTACCCAAGTGGCCTCATCCCTTCAGGTTATCTACCTAAAACTGCATATGCATTACCCTTCAGTTATGAAATTGCCAAAAAATAATAATTTTATATTTGTTCTTAGCTACTTCCACATATCACTGAGTTACAATGGCTAAAGCACAATCACAACCAAGCTGGAATTCAAATTTTTGAACAGCGGCNGGGGGGGGGGGGGGGAATCACAGATAACAAACAATATCAAAAATAGCTTTAAATAAAATAAATATGTACAACCACTTGGCTATGTAAGAGGAACACTGGAAGACATCAGGAAGAGGAAAGACCTGGTAATAAACTCAAAAGGAAAGACTGCAAGAAGACAGAAATGACTGGAGACTTTTCATCCCTTATTCTATATAAAATGTAAACAACATGATGATGGTGAAGAAGAAGGGGGAATAGTAGTAGTAATAGATTTAAGACAGAAAAGTTATGGGGGCATATTGAAAAACATGTCTGGTTGTTTGCCACTCATTTTCTAATTCCTTGTTTATGACACGCATCTCCATAAACAACAGTGATTGCATTACACTGGGTTGACAATCACAGAAAATTAACTTGGTCACTTTTTAATGCATCTTCAACAGCAGTACAGATGAGCTTGTTCATGGCAAGTTAAACATCTTAAGAATCTATCCATGATAACAAAATGTCAATTTTACAATTCACCGACGCTTAGGTGGTACTGTGAATCTGTTACAGTAAACAGGATGCTTGAATTTTTCCAACAGATCCTTTTAATTAAGCATAAATTTAAATAGGACTACAATCTTCTGAAAGTGACACCATGTAGTATTTGTATTTATTGTAAGGTCAAGAGATCCAAAGATGGATATAGAACATGTCATAAAATAATACAGAGCATAGAATACACACATAAATATTACATAACTAGACAGTACAATGAATACAACAATAATAAAAATTATCTATTTAGATATTCATCCATAGTATAAAACATATGAGTGTTCAAGAAATGCCTAATACAACCTTAAACTTTTTAAAATTATTGATCTCTATGGCCAATTTATTAAATATTTTTATATCTGCATAATAAACCCCTTTTTGATAAATAGTTAAATTAGCCCGAGGTAGATACAAATCTTGTCTTTGTCTAGTATTAATAGTATAAGAATCAATGTTTCATGGAAAAATAACTTTATTTTGAAATACAAATACTAACAATGAAAATATATGTATAGTTGTGATGCAAATGATAAAATATTTATCTCTTTAAATATGTTTCTACATGAAACTCTATTGCCATATCCCAACATCCCTCGGATAGCCTTTTTTTTTTTGGAGAAGAAAAACAGTAGAACTGGGAGATGAGTTTCCCCAAAAGATGATACCGTAGCTCATTAAGGAGTGAAAAAAGGAATAACAGATTGCCTTTAAAGCTGAAATAGACATATAATATGTCATATCTTTAATTATGTAACAACCTTTACTTCATTTTTTTACAGGTAAATCAATTCTTCCATATTAAGGCACTATCAACTCCCAAGAATTTAGTACTGAGGGTACTGTTGATAAACTTATTATTATGATTTTTTGTAAAAGTATCTGACATTACTGTCTTAGTTTTGCGTTGAATACAATGTGTCTTGTTAAGGTTTAAAGATAATTTATTAGCTCTAAACCATCCGTTTAAGATTTCAATTGTCATATGAATATTCCTGCTAAGATCATTTGTATTACAATGTGAAAATGAGATGCTAGTATCATCAGCAAAAATTGTAGGCATAGAAAACATATTTAATATTTTAGGCAAGTCATTTATATATAAGAGAAACAACAAACGTCCTAATACAGACTCTTGCAGCACTCCCTGCCAATCTGAGGATACTGTATTCACATCGCTTTTATGTTACTGTTCTAATATATCTGTTACTTAAATAAGATTCATAAATTGCATGATCTTTCCCAATAATACCATAAAATTTAAGTTTGTAGAACAAGATATCATGATCTATGCAGTCAAAAGCTTTCTCCAGATCACAAAAAACACCTGCCACTAATTGTTTGTTGTTCATAGAATTTAAAATCTCTGTAGTCAAAATGTAAATTGCATTATCTGATTTTAATTCCTTCCTAAATTCATATTGATCAGTACTTAGGATATTATACTTATTAATATGTTCTAAAGTTCTTGTATATATTATAGTTTCAAATAAATTTGAGAAAGATGTTAAAAGTGATATAGGTCTAAAATTAGATACATCCCCTATATCACCTTTCTTATACAAAGGTTTTATTAGTAGATACTATAGGGTTCTGACAGCGGCCTCCGTAGTCTAGGGGTAACGTTCCCATCTCGTGACTCAAGGTATGTGGGTTCAAACCTGACGAAGGTCGTGGAATTTTTAAGGGCGGAAAAATTCAGGGAACAAGTCCTCCAGGAGGGACTTTAAGCCATGGGTCCCGTGTCGTAGCTTTACAGCACGTAAAAGAACCTCATGTCCCAAGGGGACCCCTGAGCCAAATTCAGGACATTTCCCACCCAACAGTGGTCTTTAACGCCTCTGGTACATGGGGGAAGCATTGAGATACCGCTGAGCCAGTAAAGGCCAAACTCGCTGGCTAAGTCGGGACCGATGGTACGCACCAGTACCGGTAGGGAATAGAGACTGGTAGAATATCATAAGGGGACACACAATGGACCAAAAGTTGGTCTAAGTGCATGGGGAAACCAACCCTCTCTAAATACAATACAATAGGGTTCTGATGATGGTGTATAACACACAAAGATACTGGGTTTTCAGACTTTGTCCATCATCTGGATTCTTAGTTATTTAGAATCCGGATGATGGACAAAGTCCAAAAACCCAGTATCTCTGAAAGGTTTTATTATCACACATTTCAGCCTATCAGGAAAAACTCCTCCCCCTTAATATTTTATTGCATATATAGTTTATCGGTGAAATTATAAATGGTGAACTTATTTTTAAAATAATGGGCAACATCTCATCATACCCACACGAGTTTTTTTTTTTTTAATTTAAGAGGTTTTATTATATTCTCTATTTTTTATTTGTAGAGCATTTATACTTTACATTTGGGTATGAATTTATAAAAGCTTGACCCATATAATACACGATTTTCTACACTTTTTGAGTCATTCATAGGTATGGAATTATTGTTGGTTTGTCTTTTTATTTTATCGGCAACGCTGGCAAAATATTTATTAAACTCTCCTACAATATCTTGCTGATTATTCAGTATTTTACCATCACTTTTTACTGTATTTATTTCAATCCTATTTGTATTCCTACCTACTTCTTTTTTATAACACTCCAAGTAGTTTTTATTTTATTGTGGGAGTGTAGGATACATTTAACATACTCCATTCTTTTTGCCTTTTTTATAACAGCATTCAGTATTTTAGAATTGTTTCTGTAATAAACTCTAAAATTAGGATTCTTATTATTCCTTAATTCATTGCAGATTTCTCACTTATATTTACAAGATTTCATTATTCCTGGTGTGATCCATGGATTATTTTTTCTAAATTAAAGGGAAACTGGAATAATAAGTTCTCAAAAATATATCTAAAAATAAATTGAAACTCTCGTTAACGTCATTTTCATCAAAGGCTGATTCCCATGTTTCCTGGCTTAAATGTAATTGAAAATTTGCTATGGTATCATTATTTATCATCCATTGCATGTAAGTATATTGCTGATGTCCCTGATTCTGTACTTTATGTAGTACAGGGTGGGGCGCAGAAACTTCCTTTTTTTGAAGGCGAATAAAAGAAAAATTATTGCTGATAGACAAAATTTATGTTTAGCTAATGAAAGAACATACTTTAAAGTAAGTTTTAAATCATGTAGTTTCAAACAAAATATCTTGAAGTTGGTGGCCACCGTTCTCTATGCACTGATGCAACCGTTTTCTGAAGTTCCCCTCTTCATGTTCCAACATGTGCACCGGAATTTGGGCTACTTCCTGCCAAATAACATTCTTCAGCTGAAGCAGGTTTGTGGGGCGATGTTTAAAAACCTCTGCCTTGAGGTATCCCCATAAAGAAAATCACAGGGCGTTAGATCAGGTGAGTGCGCTGCCCATGGGATGTCACCTCGAAGCGAGATGAGCCTTCCGGGAAACTCTGCCCTCAAAACTGTCATCGAAGCTCAGGCTGTGTGGGCCGTGGCACCATCCTGTTGGAACCACACATTTCCTAGATGCATTTCTTCAAGAGCTGGTTCGAAAAAGCTTTTAATCATGTCCACATACCGCTGTGAATTGACAGTAACTGCATAATTGTCTTCTTCAAAAAAATAAGGGCCAATAACTCCAACTATTGACAACGCACAACATACTGTCACTTTATCACTGTGAAGTGCCTCTCATGGAGCTCTCTGGGATTGTTACCACTCCAATAGTGCATATTCTGCTTGCTGACATATCTAGATAGGTGAAAATGTGCCTCATCAATAAAGAAAACAAGTGCATCAGGGGGTAAAGTTTCCAATAATGTTTCGCACGCCATTATTCGGTTCTGGAAATCATGTCGTGACAATTCTTGCACAACAACCATCTTATAGGGATGGAAATGAAGATGTTCATGAAGAATTCGGCGCATTGAACGATTGGATATGTCTAGGGCGACTGCATGTTTGCGAGCAGAGTGTCTTGGAGATCTCAAAATCGACTGTTGAACTGCCTCCACATTTTCTGGCATCGTAACAGTCTGTCTTCCCGATGATTTTTTCACCACACTCCTGGTTGTCCTGAAGTTCTCTATCCACAAAACAATCGATTTCCAGTCGGGAACCAGACCTCTGGGCTTAATTCTGAAGTGAGTATGGAACGCACACTGCACTGCCACATAGGAATGGTTGTTCGAAAAATAGGCTTCGACAGCAAACGCATGCTGCTCACTCGTCCACCTCATGTTTCCTACTGAGGTGTATTAGACAGAAACTTCCACGACTTCTGCATTCGCCGAGCCTATCCCCACTTTTCTGCAACCTCGCCTCCCTTCACAATTCGTCTTCACAAAAAGGAAGTTTCTGCGCCCCCCCTGTATTAACACTTGGGCATCATGAACTGATAGACCGTTTATAAATTGATATATATCATATTTACCAGGTCTTGTTGTATTAATAAAAAAATTATCAGTTATGGTACTTGTGGACATGCCCACTCTGGTGAGAAATGTTACAGCACTAATAAGATTATAAGAATATAAAACAGCATCTAATTGCTTTTTTCTATTATCATCATCATCATCATTTAAGTAATTTACATTTATGTCACCACATATAATTATATTATAATTCTCATGGTATAGTTTATGTGAAATCATATCTAGTTTCTCATAAAAATTTATAAAATTACCTGACGGAGACCTATAAATAGTCAATATACAAAATTTTTTCTCTCCTAGTAAATTCATAGGTGGACGAATTGCACATGCCTCAATATCTTTTTCAGTGGTGATAGGCAGATAGTCTGATAGATACCAGTGTTTCACAGGAACATCCTGCCTCCACCTTCAAGGTAAAAGAGATTAGATTAGAGAACAAAACTATTACATAATCTACAGAAGAGATGTTGTGTCAGGGTTCCATTCACAGGGACAGTTGCAACACTTCCTTCTGAAAATATTTCATACTGCTTTTCTCCACTCAGTTCATAACATGTAACCTGAAAATGGAGGCAGCTGGTTCCTATACACACATATACAAACAGGGTGTAAATAAATATATTGTGGTGTACTGGCGTTACAACGCTCTGTGGTAGATAGACTGGTTCAATCTGATATTTTTGTCAATACACCAATGTCTGGAAAACCTTCCTTTTGACAGTAAGGGCCACAGAAGTTTCTGAGAGGATGCATAAGTTGCATAAAAGTTGCTCAAAGTGGACACTGCCAACCTCATTGCATGTTCTGCACCACCTGGCCATGTTATACTGAACTCTTTGAAAGATTCCTGGCATTTCTCAGATGGTTCCAGCTGCTACCGCAATTCTTTCCACAAGATCAGGTTCTGTCTCCACTGGGGACTTGTACACCAGGCTTTGCATGTACACCCAGAGAAAGAAATCCACTGGAGTCAAATCAGAGGAGCAAGGGAGCCATGCTATTGGGTCTCCATGTCCAATACATCTGTTGCCAGAAGTTTCTTCCAAAAACTCATGGATGACCAGAGTGCAGTGTGCCGGGGTGCCATCATGCTGGAACCACATTTCACAACGGACTTCCAAAGTCACCAATTCCAGCAGCTCCGGTAAGGTCTTATGGAGAAATGCTAACTAGGTAAATGTCACCAGTAAGCCACATAGGTAAGAGGTCAGGGCATCCTCCTTCACATTTCAGAGGCCCTAACATGTAAACAAAGCATTTCCAGATATTGATGTATTTACAAAATGTGATCAGATTAAACCCATCTGTCTACCACAGAGCATTGTAACATATATTTATCTACACCCAGCATATAAAAGGTAATGTGAAGTTATCCCTGTGCTTAACTTATTAATCACTACGCCATGAAGACATTTCGGGGGAGTGGATGTATAGACCCACGTTTTCTTCATCTCAGCACTAGATGGAGGTGAGTGGTTAGCTTCATGCCCTGGCTGCTTTACCTCCAGGGAAAGAAGCTCCTGTACCTACTGGAGAGGAGGCTGGGTGGGCCCCAGAGCTGGTCAGGATGAAGTGGAGAAGTGAAAATCCTTCCCCCAATTGGGACTTGAACCCTGACCCCTTGGTTGTCCAGCCTATAGCCAGTCGCTATACCGACTGAGCTACCCCGGCTCCACAGAAGCACACAAAGAAATCTACATGGTGTCAAACTCCAGAAGACTGAAATTTCATTATTCACATCTGTAAGAACATCAGATCTCATACAGTGCTCTCATTGCTAGAACTGTGCAGGAATCCTTTGATGCTCTAAATGCTTTAGTCACAAGAGCGGCATTTACTGCTAATTGTATTGCTCCAAGTTTTGGAAAAGGATTTTCAAAGACTCCACTGAGTAATATGTATAAAATACATTACTGCATTTTACATATGTAGACTGAGTTAACCTCCAATTCTGAAACACGTTACCTGATTCTAAATACAACCGCATTATACTGTAAGCATTATTGGTGTATTAATAACCATGTTCCTTCACATGAAAAAAACTGGCATTAATAATAATATTTATAACATACAGACCCATTTGGATAATTAGTTATAAAAACACTGGAAATGGACAAACAGAAACACGGAGGAAAATATTCCAGTAAACAGGCAAATTTTATAAAGATGGATAAGATCTGATTCCAAATATCTGAATCTTTGATACTTATTTGTCACTGGTAGAATATTAAAAAAAAANGGGATAGATGAATGTATGCACTAGAAGACGGATAAAATAAATCATGGACTTAAATCAGTGCAACAGGACGCTAAAATATAACATTAAAAATTTTATTTTTCATAATTAATTGATAAAAACAAAAACTATCACTGTTTGAAGATGAAAAGAAAGGATGCATAGGAATAAAATAAATTGCATCCTCTATACCATGTGCTAAAAAGGGATTATTTTTCTCACAGCAGAATAGGAATGAGGTTCAAAGTCAGTATGAGGTTACAGTTCAAAGACAGTTAAACATCAGATATAAAGAAGTTCTTCAAATGATAAATATGTGTATAATCACATTTGGCAAAGGAATAAAACATTTCTGTATTAGAGCATTAAACTATAATAAAATATATATAAAATGGCTTTGGTGTGTGTATGTCTTCTGTTACATGAATGAATGTGTGAGAATGAAAATAGGGTTTCTTAGTGTTGTGTCTGAAAGTGGAACTTTAACCACACAGGGATGTAATACACAAAACAATGCACACATATCGTACATTCATGCTTTGAGTGGGATTTGAACCCAGAACCTAAAGACAAATTCACAACAACTATCTATGTTGTGGCAGACCTGTGCTGTTACACAGTGTCATCACCTCTGAACTTCCTGCAAACAGTTTAGCCACTCATGCAGGAGACACCCACTCTCTCCTCCTATCAAACCAGGCTGTGGCAATTCAGACTGCTGATGGAACTGAAAATCCTGCAGCCTATATACATTACTATTTATCTTTAATTTCACAGCTTCCATGAGGAAGCTCTACTTGCATGATAAGCATTCACAAAATGTGACCCGAAGAAGTGAAGGGAAGTGTGCTCCCACAATCCATCAATATGAAGTTCTTATGAAGGTCCTTAGAATGCATGAGAACAATGGAGAGCATTTCCGGCATCTGTTGTAATCTGGATAGGATTTATTTATAGTCAGGCCATGGGTTTGTCAGTTATCTCAGCAGCCTGACTTGATGGGAGGAATGCCTGACTCCTCCACCTCCATACGAAGGGGGACCCAAAAATAACCGGAAACGACCTGTTGCGCGCGCATGCTTTGTAGTTACGAGTTGTGCTGCTAGGTGGTGTTAGCTGGGGGTCTCCCGCGACTGTTAGTGAGCTGGTGTCAGTCTGAGTTAAGTGGTTTGTCTGTGGTGCTCTGTTGTGTGCGTTCCTGTTTCAACCCTTTGGCAATTAGTGAGATGGCCGACCAGAATGAAGAAAGAGTGTGGGTGAAATTTTGCTTTCTGTTAGGGAAAACTGCACTTCACTCTTCAAGTCGCGGCAAACATTCACTTGGTTTTCTCTTTGGTCACCTCCCAGCAAGCGAGGAACAAATTTTGCAGACACCCGTCTCATGTGCAAACCTTCGGTTAAAATTCGCTGGACCGTGCTCCATGAGATGTTCGTTTCCTCAGAAAGTTGGTCAATGGTCTTTTGACGATCTTCATCAATTTCATTCACACTCTTTGTTCCTTCTGGTCGGCCATCTCACTAATTGCCAAAGGGTTGAAACAGGAACGCACACACCAGAGCACCACAGACAAACCACTTAACTCAGACTGACGCCAGCTCACTAACAGTCGCGGGAGACCCCCAGCTAACACCACCTAGCAGCACAACTCGTAACTACAAAGCATGCGCGCACAACAGGTCATTTCAGGTTATTTTTGGGTCCCCCCTCGTATTTGACAAAGTTTGCCCATATAAATTTTTTAGTGTTGTTGTTGTTGTTGTTGTTACTGGAGAGGGTGGGTTTCCCCATTCACTTTGACTAACTGTTGGTCCATTGTGCGTCCCCCTGTGATATTCTACCAGTCTCTATACCCTTCCAGTACTGGTATGTGCCATCAGTCCCGACTCAGCCAGCGAGTTCGGCCTCTACTGGCTCAGCGGTATCTCGATGCTTCCCCCATCTACCAGAGGCGTTTGAGACTACTGTTGGGTGGGAAATGTCCTGAATTTGGCTCAGAGGCCCCCTTGGGACATGAGGTTCTTTTACGTGCCGTGAACCTACGACACGGGACTCACGGCTTAAAGTCCCTCCCGGAGGACTTGTTATCTGAATTTTTCTGCCCTTAAAAATTCCACGACCTCCGCCAGGTTTGAACCCGCGTACCTTGAGTCACAAGGTGGGAACGTTACTCCTAGACTACGGAGGCTGCTAATATTTTAGTGTTACTCTTTCATATAAATGTGTGCACCTCTAATGCACCATAAAATCTGGAGAGACTATAACTTCATAATCTCATTACAGTTTGTATCTCATCATATAATCAGGTCTGGCTGCTTTCAAGGACTGCAGAACATCATAATGAGAAGGCAATGCATTGAGCAATACTGTGAAAGAGTGGCTGAACAATAAGGACAAAGACTTTTACACAATGAAGGTAAGTTCAATGACTGGAAGAAATCTGTTGAAAAGACAGTCACTCCATTGAAAAATAACTACCATATATAATAAAAATAATAGTATATAATCAATAATGTTTGGATACAAACAGCATAATTTTCATCTATTTAAATTATAAAATTTAAAAAATATGAAAAATAGGAAATATCACTTTCTAACTGAACTTCATACTTGGAGGAAAGTGCACACAAACATTATTTACATAATTTTTAGCTGAAACTTATTAATCTATTTTCAGAATTAGAATAAAGATTGCAGCAAAGCTTTGGTGAATCACATAATGTAAATGGGCAGGTTCCATAAAACAGTTTTGAAAACTGATATGTCTGTGTTTAATGAGGAATGGAAGCACAAAATTCCTTAGGAAAAAACCTACTAATTATAAGGCATATGTTTGTTTGCTTCATTTGGAACAATACTTCTGTCAGCATCAGCAATGCAGAACATGGACTGGTATCAATGAGCTCTCAATGATAAAAACTTAAATCCATGATGGAGCTGTCTAAAGTTATGATTTTAGGCGAAATTTTAGGATTAGAACATTACAGTTACATTTCAGGTTCACATCTGTTGAAATCAAAATGATATCTGGAAAATATTTGCAATTCACCGTAAGCTGTGTAAATCACAATAAATCTCACTCTACAGGATATGAATCTAAATTGGACACATCCTTCAATTTTTCTGCTAATAAAGGTTTTCTTCTATGCTACACATAACATTCTGTAACGATCATAAACAGAGTCCAACACATCTGCAGTGTGATCAAATATTATACAAGGCCCTATCATATACTGTGACAGAAATTTGTCACACTGTAGCATATTTAGTGCAATTATGATGCAGATTAAATCTAAATAGAATAAATAAGAGCTCAATACAAAATCTAAAAATAACAGTTTACACATGTAAGTGATATGGACTTCATTATTAGAGAATTACAAATTAACGAAGAAGCTAGTGCAGCAATTTGAGTAAGGATATTTTCCATTTAGAGATTTCATTAAGCAGAGCTTGAATATTTAATGGCACTACTACCACATTCATGTACATATTTTTATGAAATATGATGAAATCACATAAGCAGAATATGAACTGAAATGGAGTCCTCGAAGATTATCACGCTCAGTAAATAATAACAGCGTTGATACTCTTATTGTGCATAAAACGTTCTGCAAAATGTTTATAAATATAGTAGAGTGGTGAATACTGCTCTGAGCTGCACAAGTTTTAAGCGCTGAAGTACAGGAGTATTAATGTACTAGTTTGTTCTATTCTCAGTTGGGCACAGGAAATTACGTGACTGAGTAAATGCCAGCTTGGCGCACAGGCCAAATTCAGCAGTAGTATCCACAGGGGGCTCAGTCTGCACATAATACACAAACTTGCTTCATGGTGGCTGTTCAATTATTACTGTGAGCCTGTAATGTGTACTGTTTGGGGTCTAGCTCTGAAACCCCCAAAGGAATGAAGTGAAGGTAGTATGGGTAGTTGTGGATCCCTGCTGATTGGCTAACTGGCCCCACTGGGCAACTATCATTTTTCCTCTCTTGCCATATCTCATCCTGCAGAATTTCATGGGTCAGCCCCTCACAGCATCTCAACTGTTTATGGAAAGCTCTCATATGAATGCAGTGTATACCAAAGTATGTAACAACAGTTTCTTTCATTCCAGCTCTGCATTATGAACAATAATGGTACAATATAATAAAATAACAATCACAATTGTGTGACCGATTCAAAAGCAACAACGTACTAAACTTAATAAGGGAGAAGTTTCATATATACAATGTGGAATGCAATTTTTATTTTAAAAGTAAAAAGATTTACAAAATGTTCCCCTAGATACCTGGATACTAAATTTTCTTCTGATTAATTCCAAAAGTTATGATGGGGTAATAAATACAGTCTTCTTAAATAACAGCACAGTTAATTTCAAGGATTTAAATAACAAGAACTATTTTACATTATCTCCTGTGTTTGAAACCTGAGTCCACGTACAAGTTTATGGTTCATACCAGTGATATGCCCTTAACCCAAGGCACAAGCTAGAAAATTAACACCTACCTAGTCATAATTACCCTGCTTCATAATTGTTAAATACATGGCTTTCAGTTCATTACTGCAGCAGAAGTGTAATCATCAACGTTTAAAACAAATATCAAACCATGTGGTATTTTATGCTTGTATTATGAAAACGTGTTCAGCACAGCAGTGTCATAAAGCTGACATTCCATTAACCTTTAGTGTAAAAAATTAAATGCCTAGTGTGTGAACATCTACATTCATGGAGCAAACTGTCAGTGCACAAAAGATGTGCTATAACTTAGCATAACCTAAACATTTGTAAATTATTGAAGTAACAACATTTGAATGTAAACACAAAGAGAAATCTTATGTAGCATTACATCATTCAGAATTAAATGTATGGAGTGGAAAAATATATGAAATTAGGAAGTGGAATATTCATTAAACAGAATAATGCATTCTGCACAATGGTCTCTTTGTGGTTTACATATTTTCTCATCTATCAAAGTATGTAATAAATAAATTACATTTACTTGTCACATTACAAAGCAGTGAGGAAAGCTAATCAGTATGGCTATACTTTTCATTATAAATGAATTCACACAGCAGACAAACATGAGGTGACATGAGATTTTTAAGAAATGTAGAAGGTGAAACCAGGAGACAGAGAATAAAAAAAAGTGAGAGACTTTAAAGAGAAGACCTTCAAAGAACAAAAAACTAAACAAGATGGTTATGGGCATCTTTTAAGAATGAATAAGGCAGGCTACAAGAAGGAAATTTTGAATATGAAATTTTAAGGAAAATTCTCAAGAATGAAAGTGAGATCAAGATGGGAACTGTTAGGTAAGACGTCAGGCAGGAGGAAGGAGGCAGAACATGGGAGGAAATTGGACAGGAGAAGCTTTAGAAAAACAGAGACACAGATGAGGAAGCTTGGCTGCCAGATGACTCACATAAAAGTGGACATGTCAAAGGAAGAAGAAGAAATTGATGAAAATCTCACTCTCTTACATTTCAGTGAAAAAAGGACAGTGGTGATAGTAATTCATGAGTACAACAACAGAAGTGAGAACTCTAAAGCTTGACTGATGTTCATTACTCCATCTACTATTGGAATAAGGGTGCATCATCAATTTGGGATGAAGACCATTATGTCTTCATTTAGCCAGTTACTAGATTCTATTTCCAATATACTTCCAGTATTCATTTGCCAGTGAGAAATTAAAACATACTTACACATGTCTTCTGTTCCATAAGGTCATCTGCACAAGGTATGACATACCCTGGTTCATATAAGTAGATGGACTTAGTTGCAAAACTACAGCATAGCCAATACATAAGGGGTGAAGTGTTGTTACAGTTTACACATGGGAACACATGATAGAATACGGACATCCAGTAAACAAAGGTTAATGAAAATCATCTCATACTATAGAATGATTTGATTACACTGTCCAGTGTGACTCAAAAGTGTGTGTGTGTGTTGCCTTTACATGTTTCGGTCAATTAATGACCATCTTCAGAAGGCAAATAACAACACGCTGAGGAAACTACCATTACAAAAATCATACTGCATCAAGTTCAAAGTTGTCCAGAGTTTTACATATAAAGATTTTAAAATAAACTAAAATGTTGTGAGTTAAAATATTAATAAAATTCTTAATATTTAAAATTTTAAACTTCATTCAACCTCTAACAGAAATGAGTACCAGGAATTAAATAAATACTTTTCCTGGGCAGTAAAGTGCGGCCGGTGCTTAAGGCTGACAACCTTACCGCTATCTTCGAGCCGATTGTCTATATAATGTGGGACCCTCAACGTCTCACAACCCTATGGGCCTTCACGGCCTGTTACAGGGATAGCTTTACTTTTTTACTTATACCACTAAGGTTCATGTCTTTGTGTCCGTTCTATCAATGGGAGATTGGGAAGATTGCCATCCTTGGTTAGTTAACCAACTATATAAAGAAGAAAAAACACTGCTTGGATCCTCCAAGGGTGGCGATCTACCCAATCTCCCATTGATAGAAGGGGCATGAAGACATGAACCTTACTGGTTTAAGATCTTGAATATTAAGAATTTTATTAATATTTTAACTCACAACATTTTAGCTTATTTTAAAATTTTTGTATGTAAAACTTTGGACAGCTTTGAACTTGATGTACTAGGATTTATGTAAAAGTAGTTTCCTCAACATGTTGTTATTTTCCTTCTGAAGATAGCCATTAATTGACTGAAATATGTAAAGGCAACATATATATACACACATATACTTTTGAGTCACAATGGACAGTGTAATAAAATCATTCTATAGTACGGACTAGTGTGACGGACCAGAATGAATAAAGTGAAAATCATCTCATTTTGATATGAAAGTACAAATTAAAGTTTTCAGATCAGTGATTGGTGATCTGAAGCCAAGATCAATGTCAGCAATTCACTATCATCTGAAGAGAATATCATAAACACAGAATATATATACAATGAATACTGAACTGGTACACAGATATTATTATATATATTTTCAAGAAGAATTATATTTCAATTCAGAACATAAATGATTTGCATAAAAACTGTCAAGAGATACAAGGGATAAAAATATTTTGTATTCTCAAAAGAACTGCATCAGCACAAGACATCAAAAATTCTTGTCATTGCTTCACATTAACTGCCAAAGAATTTTATGTTAGTCTAACATGTTTGGGCTGTTTACTTATCTTTTAAAACAGGTTTGTTTATATCCTGCTAGAAATTTTGTATACCCAGTTCACTATATTAATACAATGTTCATAATTGTTCAGACAATTTAACAAAGTATTGCTGACCTTGCATGGACACAGATAATGTAAGCTGTTCTGTGAGAAATCTGATTTGTATACATTACTTATTTCACAAGATTATAAAGTTATTAAGAAAGTGAAATGTTTGGCAGTGTAACAAAATACAGACATAACATTTAGCTGACCATAAGGCAGCCAAGCAGTAACAGATCACATGAAAGAGACACACCTTTACAAAGAAAGGTACTGAAGAAAGAAAAATGAAGCACTGAGTAGTTTGAATTATGCAGGTGCACATCCTCTGACTGAATATCACATTACTGTTACTTGTTTGGAAAGTTCTGGGTTCAAAACTTCATCCTGGAGACCAGGTGCCCTGACTTAGGTTCTTCATGGTTTCTTCAGTCTCTCCAGACTAATGCCAGGGTGGTATCTCAAATTAAATTAATTTCCTGTTGCATATGTAAAAGCTAAGAATGTGACCATCAACACAACAAAGAGATGAAAGTTCATATTCAAGTGAAGACAAGCATATACTAATGTGTACCTCACCTATTTCTTACATGCAGAAATTCATGCTACATGTTTCGACCTATGTGTAGACCATCATCAGGCACCCCGTAAGAACTATACACCAAGTTGTTTGTAAAATTGGTTGTCTCAATACATCATGCAGTAAGGATCTGTACTGAGATAAGCAATTTTAGAAGCAACTTGGTTTATTGTTCTTACAGGATGCCTGATGATGACCTACACATAGGTCGAAACATGTAGCATAAATTTCGGCATGTAGTAAATAGGTGAGGTACAGATTAGTATATGTGTTTCTTCACTTGAATGTGAACTGTCATCTATTTGTTGCAGACGGTAACATTCTTAGCTTTCATTTTCATGTTTTGCATTCTGCTGAGTATATCACTAATATGTAAATATGTTCATTCATCACAGCTTTATACTTCCACTAATAACTGATAGAATCAAACTGTTGATAATTCAGTTTAATTTATTAAAACATTTTCATGCTACATGTTTTTGTCCTTTAGGACCATCATGAGGCAGTTATAAACAACGAAATATATCCACAATCGTTACTAACCAGCATGACACAATGGATCCATTACTAATAGTTCTGTCATATAAGAAGTTTTTACATAAAATTATGATGTTTAAGTATATTAAAATACTTGTAGAGTATTATTAAAACTTGTCTAAAATTCATAATATTATACTGCAGCATCTTGTTGCACTGTGTACTCTAACTTCATGTTCCCACTTTTTCCAACTTTGTGTGGTGCTGTTGATATATTATGATCACATTTCTTAATCTCGTTATTATATACCACTGTACATTTCGGTCTAACTGGCCATCATCAGGTGTATAAGATGATGGGCTGAAGGAACCTCCTGCTCTGCTATTATATTGTTCTGCTTTTCGTTTTTGATGTGAATGCTTCAGAATATTCATCCTAATATCTTATAAACCTGTAGGTCTAGAAAACCAAGATTAATGGCCATGGGAATCCTCTGCACTGACCACATGAAACCCTCTATCCACAAAAGAACTTTTCCGACAAGTGGCGGTCACTCGGTCGTTATAGTTAGCTTGTGGACTACAGGCCACAGAGATGTTATACCCCTGATGATGGTCAGTTAGGCTGAAACATGTAGGGGTATATAATAATGAGACAAAGAAGTTGTCTAAAATTATTATTAGTTTTAGCTTTTGCTATAAAATTATCTTCTTATGTACATTTCGCACTTTTGTTCTTATGGGGATACTGATGTTGCCTGAGTGTATGTTGTTGGTGTCAGTGGTTGCTCATGTGTTTTAATGGATGAAATGGTATGTTTCAAATTTTTGTACTGATGTTATGTGGGTATACATTGTCGGTCCTGATGGCCAAGTGTCGTCCTGCTTGGGTGGTTTATTCTTCTTGGCATTATGTTGTGGGCTTACTGCTCTTGTTCTTATTTTCTGTTCTTTGTTAGTAAGATTTTAGCACAGTGGAGTTTTTTATGGTGCTGTTTCTGGTTTTCTGTTGATGTGTGACTTAACTTCTTCTGATGTTGTGATGTATCTGGTTACCTTATTGAGACTGAGATTTTAGTATATTTAAACATCACAATCTTATATAAGAACTTTTTATATACAGACACTTATTATGTAACAGNAACAATCTACAGCAAAACCATCAATTATTATGGGCGTTATAACATACGTGTGCAGCTGGACGAAACATACACGTCGAACCCCCCCAGACGATTTAAATCCCTGACGAAACATACACGACGAACCACGGCAACGGGTTAGTAATGGATCCATTGCATCATGCTGGTTAATAACGAATGTGGATACATTTTGTTGTTTATAAATGCCTCATGATGATCGCAATGGACTGAAACAAGTAACATGAAAATATTTTAACAAATTACTCCGATTTATTGACAGTTTGATACTATCAGTTATTTATTAAAAGTAAAAAGTTGTTGTGATCAATGGACACATTGAAACATACTGTATCTATAATTAAGTCATAACTACTTCCTAACATTGTATGTATGCTCCTGTGGCAGGGAAGATCCCCTGTAATATAAACACTAATATGCACACCAACTTTAGAGTCAAATCATAGGACAATGAACAACAAGACTGTTAGGGTAATGTTCAATATCTTTAGCCTACTTTTTACTATTTAAAACATTTCTTTGGTGTACAGTTTTATGGTCTGAGGGAGATGTACAAAACAGCTTTACAGAACCTTGAGAAATTCAGAAATATTTCTACTTTGTCCCCAGATGCATTACACAAATGCACTTTTTCAACAGATGGCACTTTCATGCCTGGGTATGCATGTCTAGTACTTGATGACACAACACACATTTTTGTTGTCAATCAACATACTGTGAGTTCATACAGTCCACTTTTCAATATATAAATTTTGTTAGAATCTTCTGTTAGTTTTCCGCCATGACAGAACTAATCAGCACTCCATAAGAAAAGAAATGAAAGGAGGAGGTGATGTAAACATTTCTTGTAGGCAGACTCTGAAATTCATACAACTGGGTGTGTGTAAATAACTGACATTCCATAGCAACTGATCATGCAGTTTCATTAATCTGACATAAATACAACTATTTCAGATACTGAAGAATCCACTGAAAGAAACTTAGAATGGTTGGCAGCCAACAGCTGTATGGAATGAAATTGAATTTACAAAGCAATGTTTGACTGAATGCTACAATACAATAAATACAGAGCAATACAACATGCGTCACACTGGCACGCATAGCAGCAGCAGTGGTTTCACATTCATACCCTCATCAGCTCTTCTGCTTCCTTCTCATTGTCGACAATAGCTTCATCGCACTGACAGCGTGTTTGGAAAAATGCAGAGTTTTTTCACATGTAAATTTATGCGTAATGCATCACCTCCAATGGTATAATACAATGCTGATAATTCTATGTCACTGTTAGTTATACAAGAGATGAGTCTATATTTACTTCAAAACCATATCTGAATGATTTTAGCCCAGATTTGTGGAAGCAACACATTCATGTACTTTTAAGTAACTGTGACAACTAATGTGAGTGAAAAATATTTGATATCTAATTGAATTATGTCAATAAGGGTACCATTTAATTACATGTATTCAAAGCCAGTACTATACAGCATCGCCCAATTTACTGCATACATCAACTGACAGCAAAGGTTAACTTTTCAGTACCTCAATATGAACCAACTTCAGGGGTTAATGAAATGACTAATTAAATGAAACACATGCAATGGACAATCATGTAAACTGATAACACTGTCCCATGAGACTTACAAGGTGAGTTTCACTGGAAACCTACTTCCACGACTTCTTATGTCATATAATAAAATTTAATACAAAATATTCTGAAGCTAAAGAATTTACTGAGATTACTTAAATTCTTCACCCTTCAGCAAAGAGTTCAATGGAATTCTTGCTTAATGGGTTAAAAACCTTCAATCAACTAACTGATCCCAGCCCAATCCAGCTGTAACATTGATAAAACCCAAGAGCCACTCACAGTTATATCATCTGCAATACAACAATATTCCTGTTTTCAAATATCTGCATTACCTTCTCTCCATACTCAGAGTCGATGGCCATCATCTCCCTCAGGGTCTTCAGGACTTTGACACATAGCTTCTCTTCCTTCTCCTCCAACAGCTTCTCTGTGTGCTTAATCAATCTGCAACAGTCAGCGTACACAGCTTTATTTAATCATTCCTGACACCAATGAAGGAGCAGCATGCCTAATTCAGCACAAACACCAATTAACTTTGGATACACTGAGTGTGGAACTGCAAATGAGCTTTGGTTTGGTCCATCCAACACTGGGTGTCATTTCAAATAAAGCAGAGGTATTTCAGTATCTGCAGGGCCTTGTACATTCAGCATGAAACAGAAGACAATGATTTTCCTGAACAAACTGTGATAGGCACACCACTTATAGCCTGAAACCAGATAACCTAGTAAAGAGTGGCATAAACCTTCATCACCGAAGTCCAACAAATTTTGAGCAATGCTAACTGAAAAAGTTATGCTGATTATTTTCTGCGATATGGTCTCGTGGTGGGAAATATCCTGCAGAAGGGATCCACAATAAACAGTGTAACATACTTCAAATTGGTGGAGGTTAAAGCAAAGCAGGTTTTTGTCCAAAGGAATTTGCTTGCAGCACCGAAATGTGTATTCACACAACTTTCTGTCAATGGTTATACTCGTATCCATTAAGAGTCCTTTCACACCTGTGTCACCCAAGAGACCTCATACCAAAGTAAGTAAATTAATCATAACATGTGATTTATATCCATTGGCAAGTAGCAGCTTTGTGCACAGTCACATGTTTAACCAAAACTCATGGAACCATTCTCGACAGGAAGGAATGCAGCCAAAGCTGGTGAAACAATGAAGCATAAGCTGGAGGGATGCAAATTGGTTTGCTTATGTTGAGGCAGACTACGTCTCTGCAGTTCATAGTTACTTGAAGCATACATGCCACTGGCGCTATGCTACACGCCGGAAGGGCGCGGGTTCAAGTCCCAATGTGATCATTGGATTTTTTTGATTGACCTGATCCTTCCAGCTGCACTATGGGTCTGGGGTTCACTAAGCCTTTAACAGAAATAAGTACCAGGAATTAATTAAATAATTTTCCTTGGGTGTAAAGCGAGGCCAGTGTGTAAGGCTGACAACCTTACCACCATCTTTCAGCCGACTGTCGAGATAATGTGGGACCCTCAACATCTCACTAACTTGTGGGCCTTCACGGCCTGGTACAGGGAGAGCTTACTTTTACTTTACTTTATACATGCCACTGGCACAACTGTGTGTGTGAAATATATGTCTGTAAGCAGTATTTGAACTTGAACAGTGCAATCAACATGTTAACAGTTGTCACGGGCTAAAAACAAACACTACAACTAATCCAGCCTGTTAATATGACAAAAAATCTTTATTCTTTGCATTCTGTTATGTTAGTTGTAGCTGACTGTTAAGAAAACTGTTGAACAGCTAGCCACTGTAATCACGAAATGACAAACTGGAGATTCCTCAAATTTCATAAAAGAAAAGTCCTGTGTGCAAATCAAACTGGAAGCCTTTCTGAGAACAGTGAAATTGCAATGCTGTCTTGATCACAGAAGGTGATATCATGAAACAGATGATCTTGTGAGCACTATCTGCTTTCAAACAAATGCTGAGCTGAGTTCAGCACTGGAAAAAGCAGAATTACTGGAAAACTACCTGAAGTGGCATTCAAACCAGAAGTGCACATGGGATTCCACTATCAGATTATAAAAGGGCAGCAAGGGCAGTATTCTACACATTTTTACCAAAAGAATAGGAGATCATAAAATGATAGTAGATAGTAGAGTGAATCGAGAATAAAAATGCTAAAGCCAACACAGTAAAGTTCTAATTGATAATGTCTTCTTTGCAATAACAGTGAATGTTTACATGCTCTCTTTGTGAGACAAGCATTCATGATGACAGTGACCGCTACTTAAAGAAGATTGTGATGTTTTACATCAGCAGAGCATCTGTTATGCCTGGAAGGGCAAACTGAGTACTGACACTGCCACAACATGAAAATTAAACTCTTGTCAGAACAGAGATTTGATGCTCAAAGAAGATCTTAGAAACGGGTGTCAATAATGCATGGCACTCTCAGAAGTCATCTGTGAAGAAAGAACTGCTCACAGAACTCGCTGAAAGTAAAGAATATGATGTTTCAACTTCTGAATGACATGAGGTGGCTCTCAAAAATCTTTGTGGTAAGTGCACTACTGGGAAACCATAATGTCAAAATACATGAACACATACATAAAAACTGTTGGAACCCCGACATACTAACACGCAGCTTTGTCTGTCTAACAGACAGCATTCAACTTCTGCTCAAGCCAAGTCAATGTCACATTGCGGCCAGCACTCGTATTTATAGAGCACTTGATATCCAGCCCACTTGTAGATCATCACATGTGCTAGCCAATCAGTGCTCACAATCAACTGCAACTTTAGTTTCGCCCAACAAGCGTGGTATAAAGGGCGGAGCTCAAAACTTGCTATGATCAGTTCTTTGATCGTCCTCACTACGACAAAGAAGCTAACACAGCTACTCTGATGTCACGAAGCAGCAACAGCTCTCCAGCAACCGCACCGAGACAACAGTTCTGTCATTACCCGCAACATAGGCAGCTGTTCCTACCGGCACATGCAGCACCGCATCACCAGCCAGCCAGACGAGCTGAACAGCCATAAAGAAGACCTGGTCTGCTACAAAGCAGCTAACGCTACTAGTGCAAGCACAGTCAGACAAACGGCCCTTTACAGGGCCCACAAACTTGTGAGCAACTATTCTGTACAATCGAGAATTACATATACAATTGTTATAGATTTACATGAATGTCTCTTAGAACATCGACATCCACAAAACAATGGACCCATCAACATGCAATATAGTCAGAGTACAAAATTTGTGTATAAAATATTCAAATATGATCAAATTTATGCAGATATATGATTATCGTCGTCACAATCATAAATTAATACAAAAGACCTATTCATAATATAGAAGTTTGATGCAATTTCCTCCATCATATAACTACAAATACTTAATTTAACAGTCCAAATATAATACATTTCATCAGGATTTAAAAATATATAATATATAATAAAAATTCAGTATATACAGTCATTTCATAGCAAGAACCTTAAAATTTGAAAACTATTAATTAACATATTCCTCTACAGGATAAAAGGAAATGAGCTGTAAGTAAACCATTCACGACCATCTTAATTGTTTACTGCCTGTGTTATTTAAAACATGGTCTATTACAATACCATACTTTCATAAAATTTATACCCTTAAATGCCCAGCGACTAGACAATGGGTAATACATCATGTGTTAAATCAACCTAACAAACAACTCAAAATATATCTGGATTACAAACCTTTGCCTTCTTTATACTGAAACTATTCGTTTAAAGAGTAAAAAGAATGATGACATAAAAACCTCTTTAACGTATTTTTAAAGCTTTCCTCATCATTGACCAAAATCTTTACTGATCGTGGATGATGACTGAACACTTTAATACCAGATATATGGGCTCCTTTATCAGATTTTGAAGTATTCACAACAGGTAAATCTAAATTACCTTGGGATCTAGTTGTATATTCATGAATCTCATTATTAAAGTTAAATAAATGTCTATTATTAATTATGTATAAAAGTAATGAGTATATATACTGTGAATATAACGTTTCCAATTTCTTGAAAATATCCCTGCAGGAATCTCTAGGTTTAGTGTTCATTATGATTTTAATAATTTTCTTTTGCAAGATAAACACAACTACTGCAAAAAGCAAGTGAACAAGTGCAACGATACAGTAAACAAATATTGGCTGAGACTGCTAACAGATCCACGATATTATGTTGCACTGACAGTCATGAATAATGTTCTAGGTGGAGTGGCATCACAAAGCAAATTCTTTTATAGAAAATGCTTGATAGCAAACAAAACTATGCAATTTGCAGAGTCCAGGTTTAATAAACTGAGGACACAGTACCTAAGTAAAGTCATTTAGTGATGTGAAAGAAATGTTGGCCTCTGTAGACAGTGATGCTGACACTATTGCAATTCTTTAATTTTACCAATTACTAAGTGAAAACTTGAAGAGCAGATTTCCAGGAGAGGAGAGAACGCAATGGCAAGTAACTGATCAGGCTGCAGTAACCAAGACAAGTGATTTTGAATCTGGAAAGGACAGTGTGATACAAATGATAGAAAGATATTCTGTTCTTACACAAAATTGAAAGGAGTGAGAACATAAGTTACATGAGTGGTAGCACAACAATTTAAAAGTTGTGACAGTCAAAATACTTGGGAAGAGTTTGGCTCAGACATTCAGTGTTTCATTTGGATGTATAGTGAAGTTGCACCATACTCACATTTAGCTTATGTGAATTCAACCACACACACTTACCCTTCCCATCCCCCCAGGAGGAGGAGCTGAACCAAAATTACTGTACATTTTACTCATTTATGCATTCTTTATTATATACATACACACTACAGGGCAGATAAAAACAGTGTACTTTATGGGTGAGTTAAGGGATTTTTTGGGTAATTCTGACTATGCACAATTTTGGGTTTATATGTCATCTTAAGATTGCAAACCCCGCAAAAGAAGTGATTCCACTGTGCTCTTGGAGACAACCAGTTCAAAGAAATGTTCATTCTTCTGGACATCTGTGCACCATTTCATGAATTTAGTGCTGACTGTAAGTGTGGTTCTGGCCCCGTAAATTTGATTAAATCTGAATTCATGAACAGATTAGAAGCTGGTCATCTGGACATATTGAGCCAGATACAAACAATGGGCAGCAAGTAAAGACAGGAGTGAAAAGCTGCCAACAAAGCAGTAAACAATGTCTTGTATATCAGCAATGCAATGTGTATGAACAGTCTTTAAGTGTATCAGAGACAAGTATATGCAATTATTCTATAGCACTGCTAACTTATGTATGCAGAATAATTGCATTATTTACACGTACTCTAACAACAAAAAATGAATAAACATTTTTTACTGGTAAATACACACTATAAAAAGCCACATGACTTCCACTCAGTGGATGCACTGAGTTTCAACAAACTGCTCAGACTGTTCAGCCATCCTGACAGGCAGCACAAAAATTAAAACAATTGTTTGGATTTTAATCATCTCTGTGGATGTACAACCAATTTGTTCATCACCAACCCACATAATATTTAATAAATTTACAGTCTCCATATTTTCATAAAACAATTCAGGTAGTTGTCCAAAATGCAAATCATGAAAAATGCCAGAATGTTGAAGATGCTTTTAAGAAATATTAGGAGGGAGACATAACAGCAACTTTGTCAGGTTAGTTTCAGGATCCATTACATTACAGAGGAATGAATGTTTGAAAGGTAATACAATCCAGTACAGTTAAGACAGTTTACCTCCTGATGAAGCCACCACTTTCACATCGTTTCCTTGCTTCTGTTCCTAGTGGAAAAAGATGCTCTGGTCTATAGAGGATATCCACAAGAAGAGACAGTTCTGACTGTACGAGAGGCTTTAATTGGTCTTCCAGAAGTGATACAATATCCTGTAGTCCTTCAATAATGCTGCGATCCATTCTCATAAGCTGCAATAACAGTGCACTGCACATCAATCCATTTCATGCCATAAATACAAATTCTAGATATATCCACAGGACTAAAGGTATTAACTGCATATTCTAGTAGAAGAAGTTCTCTAATAAGTTGGAACAAGTCATCATTCTCTTGCAAATATTTTCCTTTTCCTTTGAAAGGACCTGTATGATACCTTAAACAAGCTGTTATTCAAATGTATGAGGTAATATTTTGAATTATTCTATAGACATGATACTATTTTACTTCCACTTGGATGGTGTGGTTAATAAACAAAATGTGCTATTCTGGGCATCAGAGAATCAATGTGTGATTCATGAGAAGGTGCATCATGCACCGAGAATTACAGTGTGGGATGCCATCTCAAGTCATGGACTGCTACGGTCAATTTTCTTTGAAGAGACAGTGAACAGTGAGTGTTACTTAAGCATGCTGCGCAATACTTTCGTGCCTCCCCTTCTTGCTACAGGTTTGCGGTTACATGCTAGTGGTTCATGCAGGACGGAGCCAGACTGTACACAGCAAATGCTGTTTTGGACTTTCTGCATGACACTTTCGACTTGTGTTATCTCAAAACGATTTCTTGATCATTTCGCATGTGGACAGGACTGGCCCACAAATAGTTCTCATGTAAACCCAAGTGACTACTTCTTTAGTGTTTCTTTAGGAAAAGAATTTTTCGAAAAAGCCGCAAACAATAATTGAACTGAGAACACTATTCATTCAGGCCTTCAATGAGATAACTCAGGATATGTGCCGTTGAGTAATCAACAACATGTTCATCTTAAAGAAGCTGCCAGCGCTAATGGTGCTCATATTGAACACTTGAGTCAGAGGATAAAACTTCATGCAATAGTCTTTCTTTTTGCATGTTACTTTCTAGTATTGTAATAAAAAAAATTAATAACAGATCAAATACTGGTTCATTTCATGTGCCACCCTGTATTTTGAAGAACTAGGACTAAAGCTATGCTGTATCTGAAACAATTTAATATTCCTTCTAGAGAATTTTCATTGATAAATATTTACTGAAAATTCTAATCTTCTTGCCTCAAGCACACGACCAACCTGAGACTGAGAGCGTTCCATTTTAGGAGTCTTTGCAGCCTGAAGCCATTTGCTGGTTTGGCGTGAAAGCATCGCTGCTTTATTGAAGAGAGATGTAACCTGTGTCTCCAAATCTGATGGAATGGCAATACCTCTGGTCTTTGCTGCCAAAAACAAATAATGATACATAATTTAAAGGTTTAAAATTAAAGGGTAAATAATGGAAGAACGAAGCACAAATCACATCCCTATTTAACTGTGCATCCTATACACCTATTTTCGTTATTTCTCTTTATATGCTCAACACACTGAGGGGAGAATGACAGTTACAACTCTCTGACGGCTGTTCATTCCTCAAGAAAAATCACAACAGGACAGAAATCCCACTGTTTTTATGGCATATAAGGATTCTTTATCAGCTTCTTCAAGTTCAGAGTAAGTACTTCCTCATTCACTAATGCAGAATAATGAAATAAGAATTAAAAAATTGTCAGTGCTTAGACATCAGAGATATTTTTTCGCACTTTTAAAGCTTCCAAAAAACAGTCCAAATTCTGCAAGAGAAACGACAGCCTGAAGAACTGAACTTCTACACGTACAAGCACAGGTGGCAAATGACTCTATAAACTGTCATGGGAACTTACCAACACAGAACACAGTTCTCCACATGGGAACTTACCAACTTCAGAGAGAGTACAAACACAGTTCTGCACATGGGAACTTACCAACTTCAGAGAGAGTATGAACACAGTTCTGCACATGGGAACTTACCAACTTCAGACAGAGTATGAACACAGTTCTCCACATGGGAACTTACCAACTTCAGAGAGAGTATGAACACAGTTCTCCACATGGGAACTTACCAACTTCAGAGAGAGAACGAACACAGTTCTGGACATGGGAACATACCAACTTCAGAGAGAGTATGAACACAGTTCTGCAAATGAGAACTTACCAACTTCAGAGAGAGCACAAACACAGTTCTGCACATGGGAACTTACCAACTTCAGAGAGAGTATGAACACAGTTCTGCACATGGGAACTTGCCAACTTCAGAGAGAGTATGAACACAGTTCTGCACATGGGAACTTACCACCTTCAGAGAGAATATGAACACAGTTCTGCACATGGGAACTTACCAACTTCAGAGAGAGTACGAACACAGTTCTCCACATTAAAGCGCTGTGATGCTCCAAGCCATGTGCACTGTGACATTCGAAATGCAGCCTGAAGAAGCTGCACAAAAATGGGCTGCCTCGTCTACATACAAAAAGAAAGTGGTTCTGTAGTTTCTGCTGTAATTATAATCAAATTATTATTTAAAATGCTATATCCTGTCTTGAATATGGTTTAGTGTAAGTATTTTTGTTTTAGTGATAAACTTGTTAAATTCAAGTTCATGTTTCAGAGACAACCATCTTAGATGTGGTCACGGTTGTGATTGGTTCAACTGATACTTATAGCAAATGTTATCTGCAACTGCCGAAATGAAATATTCTGAGAGAAGTATTGAATGGCTGTAAAGTTCAGTTGGTGGTGGCGGTGGCAGTGGTGGTGACAAAAACAATGACTGCAACCTGATTCATTTATTAAAGTGCTGTAAAACGGCATATGGAATTTATGACAGGAGAACACTGCATTTGACTTGTCTAATTATGACCATGTTATTGCTGGAGGGACGATATTTTGTGCTGCCAAGTGATGCTGTTACAAGCTGCCATACAGACTGCTTTTCTAGCAGACAGACATTCCTTTACTGAGCTCACAACTTTCCAGTACCATTAAGTAACAGCTAGGTGATTTAAATCCTTTAATTATTTGCTATTATGTTTCCGTTCATTGCATTAACCAGGATAATGTTCCTGTATACTTACTGTGGGATTATCCTCGTTGAAGGCACTTGTATTTTCACTCCAGTAGAGTCTGGCCTCAATGAGATGTTTCTATGGAACACATACCCAATACCACGACAACCACATCATGCAACACAAAATTAGTTAGTCTGACAACACAACCCATGCATAAATACACTTCAAGAAGCTCAACTATAAAATATAAAGCACTGCAATTTCAATACATATTGGCACAGAACACAACAAGTAAACCGTTGCTCATCTATCTATGGCAAAATTAAATACATGAAATACAACCAGCTAAAGCATAAGAAAGATAAAAAAATTAGTTGTCATAACTCTATACATACCCTACTAAGGACTTTAAAAGAAAAGACAAGAATAGAGATGGAATTGAAGTTTTACAAAGTAATGACAGTGCTACATGGCATCACATCCCTGAAGACCATAATCTTAATAGCCACTGCCATCATAACTGCCTAAATTAAGTCTGGATGTTAGATATATGGGATCTAAATACAACATAGGCAGCTAAAACCAAATTTATAAGAACAGTTAAAGAGCATATCCATTTTGACAAGATAAAGAAGGAAGATATCACAAATTGACTACAAATTTATAAATGACAGAAAAGAATTGCAATTACAGGAAACAAAGGGTTTAATACCTCAAAAGGATACAAAACAGAAGATTCAAAAGTTAGCTTCTCAATACTGGCTGAGAGGAAGAAGGGAAGAAAGCAACAGGCATTCTTAAGCCTGAATAAGCCAGGCCCAAAGTGTTTATATACACATAGTAACGGGACAACTGGACAGGTGCTGACCATAATGCAGCTGCTGTGAAATTGTGTTTCTCAAATGTGTTCATGCACACACACACACACACACACACACACACACACATACACAAAACGAACCCTCAGAGATTATGTTTCTGGTAGAATTTGAATCTGCCAACTTTGACAGTAGTATTATCTGCCAATGATCATAAATGTATGAACTGGGAGACAAAGAAGACAGGTGAAGAAAAGTTTTTATAGCATGAATATTTTTTTCTAAATTCTTGATTTTGAACTTCATGAGAATAAGATCATCAGTGTGGGTTTCGACATAACACATCAAATACTGCTCAGATTTTTGCATTTGTCAGATATTGGAGAAAAAATGGGAGTACAATAAGACAGTACATCAGCTACCTGTAGACTTCAAGAAAGCCTATGTTTCAGTTAGGAGGGAAGTATTGTACAATATTCTCACAGAGTTTGGGGTACCCATGAAGCTAGGTAGGTGAATAAAATGTGTTTAAATGAAATGTACAGTAAAGTCCATATGGATAAACGTTTGTCTCATAATTTTCCTACGAAAAAAGGGGGGGTGGGAGATGCTATATCATCACTCCTCTTCAACTTTGCTTTGGAATATACCATTAGGGAGGTCCACGAAAACCAGGTGGGCCTAAATTAAATGGGACATATCAGCTGTTGGTCTACGCTGATGATGTGAATCTCCTGGATGATAATAAAGATATCATAAAGAAAAATGCACAAACCTTAACTGATGCTAGTAAGGAGGTTGGTCTAGAAGTAAACACACAGAATGCTAAGTATATGTTGCTGTCTCGTCACCGGTATGCATGGCAAAATCATGACATAAGGACAGCTAACAGATGTTTTGAAAATGTGGTACAGTTCAGATATTTGGGAATGACTATAACAAATCAAAACCTGATTCAGGATTAAATTAACAGGAGACTGAATTTAGGTGATGACTGCTGCTGAAGTTAAACTGTGTTCTTGAAATATGTTCATGCATCATGTTCTGCTACCATTCAGTTCAGAACGTTTTGACTTTTTGTTTGCTGTCTAAAAACATGAAAATTAGAATATAAAAAACCATAAATTTGCCTGTGGTTCTGCATGGGTGTGAAACTTGGTCTCTGATAGACTCAGGGTGTTGAGATTATTTGGACTAAAGAGAGATAAAGTGACAGGCGGATGGAGAAAACCACTTAATGAGGAGCTTCATAACTTCTGCTCTTCTCCAAGTACAGTTAGAATGATCAAGTCGAGTAGGATGAGATGGGCATGGCATGTAGCATGAAGAGGGGGAGAAATGGAATTCATATAGGATATTAGTGGGAAAGCCAGAAGGAAAGAGGCCACTAGAAAGACCAAGATATATGTGGGTGGACAATATTAAAATGGATATTAGAGAGAGAGGATGGGATGCTATGGTATGGTATGAATTGGATTAATCTGGCTCAGGTTATGGACCAGTGGAGGGCCCTTGTGAACATGGTAATGAACCTTTGGGTTCCATAAAATGCTGAGAATTTCTTGAGTAGCTGTAAAATTGGCGGCTTCTCAAGAAGGCCTCTGAGTGAGTGAGTGAGTGAGTGAGTGATGAGAATAGGTGATTTCCAGTAAGGAAACTCAAAACACATAACATTATTTGCTTGAATAAGATGTGAGGTCTTCACAGTTAAGAAGATTCATATTATGGTCTTCTAGCAAGTTCAATTCTGCCAATTTTGACACAAATGAGTAGCTTCTAATGGCAAAGATGATTACTCTTGCTCTAGTTTTATTAGCAAATGATTCTTCACGTTTCTCAACCTTTCATAATTTTTAATATTATTACAATATACTTACAAGTATCTACATAGTAAAAATTCGTGCTTAAGTCATTACATCTGTATTACTGCTTCATCCGATCCATATAAAAACAAAAAAATAACAGTGTTTTCCTTTCTTCTGAAATTGTTAGAAGCATGAAAGGCAGATTCATTTTAAATTCTGAATATGTCATTCCATGTTTCAGATTTTTCCAAAAGATCCCAGGCAAGACAAAACAAAAATTCAATGGTAAAATTTTACTAGAGAACTGGACATCACAATAAAAGAAGAATGATACCGCCATATGATGCCACTTCTCATGAGACATGGAAAATCAATGATTTGCTATACATGGAAAGATAACAAGGTCACTGTTGCAGAAAACCCACAAAATAGTATTACCACCTTAATTCTGAGAGGCTGAATCTAACAGCAATTTTGGTAGCTTCTTTAAAGATTTATGCAATGAAGCTTTCAGTAGATCAGAATACATACAAGGCGTGTCCCAAAAGTCATGAAATATATATATATATTTTTTTTTAATTTATTGATGATATCGGTACAAAGTCTTAATATTCTTCAAAGTACTGTCCATGAGCATCTACACATTTTTTCCACCAACTCTCCCATGCCTGGTATGCCCCCTCAAAGGCCTCGACAGGAACCTCATTTAAAGCTGTTGTCACGGCCGCTTGGATAGCCTAAATACTTTAAAATGGCGTCCTTTGAGTGCAGTCTTGATCCTCGGTAACAAAAAGAAGTCGGCCAGAGCTAGGTCGGGGCTGTAGGGTGGCTGCGGCAGTGTTGCCACATGGTGCTTCGCCAGGAACTCACGGACGAGCAGAGACGTGTGGCTGGGTGCATTGTCATAAAGCAGCCGCCAGTTAACGGTGATGTCTTTTTGCACGCGGATGACCCTTTTCCTTAATCTTTCTAGAACATCCACGTAGTAGGGAGCGTTGATGGTCTGTCCTTGGGGTAAAAACTTTGTGGACAACACCCTTGGCGTCGAAAAAGATGATGAGCATTGTTTTCACTTTGGATTTGCTCATCTTCGCCTTCTTCGGTTTCGGGGAAGCCGAGGTGTGAGCAGACTCCCCGTAGGCTTGCTTAAGCAGTTCGTGAGTTTCGGCAGCTTTTTTGTTGAGCTTTGTGCAGAACTTGACCGCCCAACGTTGTTCGAAAGTATCCACCATCGCGCGCCGTGACGTGGTCACAAAACACAGGTGCACTAAATCAGCGATACTGATGCCTCTGATGCTCGAGCAGACTGACCTTGGGTGCGCTGTGAAGCTAAAGACATCCCCCGCCCCTATCCCAACCGGTTCCAGCGCGCTCCGACCAGTAGGAGCACGGGAAAGAAATATACTTCATGACTTTTGGGACACACCTTGTATATATAGGGTCACTGGGGGGTGTATTGTTCTTCCTGTAATTAAACAGTATCCTGCAAAATCCACTCACACCAGAACAGGGCTGAATGCTGGTTAATTAACACTACATCCCAACAAACTGAATGGGTTGGTCTAGTGGTAATGCTCTGGACTTTTATTTTGGAGGTGCTTGGTTCAAAACTTGGCCAGGACACTACCTATCCTGACTGAGGCCATGACTGCTTCCTTCCAAACCATTTCCAACTCATCAGGGTTTTATCAGCATACCATCTGACACTATATCGTCTCACCACTGCAAAGCACCATTAAATAATACCCATGGAATAAAGAAAGAAAAATGTCTAAATAAAATGAGAAACTAATCTACCCCACAAGAAAAATGTGACTAAAGTCTTTCTATTACCATTAAAAAGGAAGTTCTATGATCCTGCAGTGTAATGAGTGATCAAATTACAAGGTAAATGGATTTTGCACCAGACATTTTATCTTCCTCCCTACGCGCTACTCATTTGTTCAACAATTATTTGAATATCAACTTAGATAATTTCACAATATATTTCACTACACAAGTTTCCTCAATTGAAATTCTTTTTTGCAAATTAAGCATGTATACTATGTATGCCAATATAAAGCACTAGACAAGTAATTACAAACTATGATTAATCTTGTAGGTTTGTGAAAAAGTTAAAAAGATGCCAAGAAATTATTCTCCACTCAATTACATGTTCTCTTGTTCTATAGCAGTGGTTCTCAAACATTTTACCTCTGAGCCCCCCCCTGACAAGAGAAAATACTCTCAGACCCCCAGCCTGTTTTTTCTCATCAAAATAGAAGTCATGGTATGTTTGACATTTTACTCAGTTTATTTTGTGTTTTTCTACATACTATTTAGCAGTTTTCTTACTCAAAATTAAAGTATCACAATATTAGGCCTACAATAAAAATTAGTTTTAACACTCGCAATTAACCAAAATATGTATTAAAATGAAACGATATTTAACTAACAAGTATTTCATTTTTTTTTCTGCAAAGAAAATCAAACATTTAAATGTCAAAGTTCAGTGTGATGGATGGGCCTGCTTTTGAGAACAAAGTTTATCAAAACGTGGTGTAATATCAGAAATGGCCACTCTAATTTCTTTAGCAATATTTAGCCTTGAACGATACTTTGACTTTATAGCTGCCAAAGCAGAAAAGCCTTGTTTTCACACTCCAAGTAGCTTCTTTCCCAGTAGTTGAAGGAGCACTGGGGTCTTCATTTCTACCACTAACCAGGAAACGCTTCATGATCAATGTTCATAATCAAATCAATTTCAAAAGGTAAACAAATCAGCACAACTGCACTGAAACGTTGAATGCATAAGAACACAACATCAAACAGGCATACCCGTTGATCACCATTGAGTGTGGCGACAAACTGCCTGCTCCCTGCCCAACAGGCGCCAATGAGATGACATAAGTCGCTGCTTTCACCTGCGCGTGTACAGTGCCGCCTGGAAGAGGATGTGGCTGCTGCCGAACTATCAACGCTGTCTCTTGCATATGCATTTTATAATTGCCGGTAAAGAGAATAATTATTAGTTATTTTGAAATTCATGATAATTAAAGCCTGTACTCATCAAAAGATTTTCTATATGGAATTTTAGTTTTTGTTACTTTTCTAATTGATTTAGGGCAGTTTTAATTTTTATCAGTAGGTAAGTATGCTGTGCTCCCCTTTCAAGCCCTTCGGGCCCCACAGTTTGAGAACCACTGTTCTATAGCATTTGTTTTTACGTTCATATGATGCATATTTACATACAAGTCAAGAAATCAAGTTTTTCCTTTGAGTTTTGTAGACAGCATAATTTCATGCACAAAATTGTCTTGAATTTTTACACCGCGGCATTTTGATGTGATGCACCAAGCAGCAAGAGAACAGGCAAATACTGTATATTATACTATATCAAATCTTATGCAAAGCTGTCACAAGGCATTAGCCATTCTCAACAGTATTCTACTGATTCTTCATCTCATGCAGGTATAACTACAATGCATAAAATATCAAAATTAAAATTTTAATTATATTTTTTAGGTTGCTAAAGGAATCTCAGTATTACTGGATTTCTGGACTTTATTCAACATCTTGTGTTCTGAAGGGAACAGAATGTTTCATAAACTGGATCTCTTTCCATTTTCAGGTGAAAATACGGGTGACCCTTCTAAGAGGGATCAAGCGTAAGTGACCTGATAAGGCTCAGCTTCCAACCACGTCTGCATTTCCTACGATGTTCATCGACACCATACTTTCAGGTCAGAACTACAAGTACAGAGTACTGAGGATAAAGTGAACCTTTCTATACTGTTGGACACTACTGAAGGAAACTGTGAGTAAGTGAGCAAATGATTCATGGCCTATTGCATTTGCTGAATTTAGTTAATTAAAATATAAAATGCCCAACATAATTTCTTTAATTCAAAAGGATACATAAGGACACATGTAGTAAGTATATACAAAATGAAGTACAGTAAAAGTATCAATATTTGGCACCTCTGGGCCCTAAGGGTTGCTGGATATGGCAGTTTTCCAGATATCCAACGTGTATCTCAGTGTACCTATCAACCTCAGGGACAGACCTATCATTTAATTTGTCACTTGATATCCTGTCCTGTTTTCACTGCCACACTTTCTAGTTCCTTTTTACCACTACTTATGTAACACAGTGTACATACTGTCATGAAAAATAGTGGTTTCGTGACTTGTAAGACAGGTTTTGGTTAGATGATTGGATTTTTTGACACCTCATTCACATACACGTCTCAGAACTACAGGTAATATTGCTACACACTTTATAGTTCACCGCTGCACACACACAAGGGTTCGCAGTCTTCACTGGTCATGTCCTGGCAATGGATTTACAACAGTTTCACTGTCACTTCAAATCACACATGAAGTCTTCTTTCACAGTCTAATTCCCTTCTTGCCATTATTCTGCAACTGCCAACTCAATTCAATTCCAAGCTCATATCCCAGCAGGCTGACGTCTCAAACTCAATTCTATTCTTCTTGACGTGACTCTTCTATACTTGGTTGTCTTCTGACTGTTCTTTTATAATCCTTTGGCATGGACCCCATGGAAAATACAGCCTGGAATGTTGATGAAGTGTGTTTACCGTGCTACTGCCTAACAACAGAGATCCTACTGTCATGTGTGTTGGCTTGTGCAGGAATGTGTTTACCGAATCATTGCCTAGCAATGGGGATACATGTCACAATACAACGAAAAAAATATTCCTATATTTCATTCATTTAATCATCATATTCACAATTAGTCAATTTCCAGTTAATAGAGCTTTCAAGACCGTCCAGTGCTTGATATCACATCTTTTACTGTATTCAGACAAGCTACTTGTAGTTTTGTATGCAGCACATCTGATATATATTTGAAAGCTTTGTGGACTAAATTCCATGACCTTGATCCTGATTTAGGGTACCTAAATGATTTCTCAGACTTTGAAATCAAATTTAAGTTTTAGAGTTTCCACGGCAGTGACTGTTTGACCTGTGGTCTCCTAGGCTGTATTCCATGTAACTTTGCAGGTGGATACTGATGTTTCAGAGCAGCATACTGCCTCTATTTTCAGGGCTGAAGTGTGTAGAGTAAGCAGTTGGCTTGGTTATCCTGGAGGGTGGTCACTTGGATCCTTGGGAGGGGGTAGGGAAATGGAGCCCAGTCTTGGCCAAATGGGATTGGTAGGTAGGAAAATGGCCTATTGTGACACAAAACATAGCATGTATGTGAAAAAGACAATTTTCTTACCCACGGTTCCTACTAGGTTGGGGCTCCATTTCCTTGTGGGTATCAGTGACCATCTTCCATGCAAAGTGCTTACATATACATGCCAGTTCCTCACCCTACACACTTCAATCCAGAAGACAGAAATTACATAAAACGCCTGTACCTGTACAAAAGACCTTATAGTGTCACAACCTTGATGACCAAACTATCTTAACTTTGGTCATGGTCACATTGTGCCTAATCAATGGTTGATTTTGAAGTGTTCTGATGACATTGTACAACACTCAGGACTACTGAGTTTTTCTGATCATGTCCATCTAATGAACACTTCAAAATACCAGATGTTGAACAAGTCCAAAGCCTCAGTAATTCCAATTAATAAACAGTGTGTAATCATCTTGCATCTAGCAGTGTTACAGCTAAAACTGCATTTTAAGTATCTTCTATGCCCAAGGTTAAGAAACTGACATGTTGCTTCTGCTCTGAAGCAAGTTCAGAATATTATACCATTAAATTGTTGGTCTAATGATGCTGTACTAATTAGTGTATTTTCTTTCCCCCTTGGCACTACAGCCCCAGTGGGCCTAGGCCTACCTCCATGAACTTCTGCGTTCATTTCGGTTTTTCTAGATCTTACACATTCGGTAGGACTCCTTGGGCGGGTGATCAGCTCGTCGCAAGGCCTCCACCTGTACACAAACACAGAAAAACACACACACACACACAAACTAAACATCCATTCCCTGAGTGGGATTCGAACCCACGATCCCGGTTTAATTAGTGTATCACTGAATGAAAGATTCAAAGATTGTTATGGCCCCAGATTCAGGAGGGAGGCAGAACGCTGTGGTTGACTGCAGTACTCACTTGAAGCGTCTGAGGAAAATTATCAAAACAATTCAGCCATGTTTCGAGCTGGATATTATGATTACGATTATGATGATGATGCCATGAATATTATGATTCTTCTAACTGTGATTATTGGGTAGGAAGTAGCCATGAATTATTTAAATGCACTATTATGAAATTTTGCTTTATGGGATGAAGCTAAACTAACAAGAGCCGTTTTAGGTACAGTCAGTGTACCATCCACACAACACTGGTAACATATATGGGATAGGTCATATGCTGGCATACAGGACAGTGGCATGAAAATATTGTAGTTAATCTGAAGCAAGACGTATTCATATGTTAGAGGCATCAAGTTCACCACATCTCACTATTATACACGTTTATAGTCTCCATGGAACTGCAATAAAGCACCCTGAAATTAATCAGTACTAACCATACTACTAACACAAAAATTACTTACAGCCACACCTTGCAGAAAGCAAACTACAAAAAGAAGCTATTACAGTGTCAATAAACCCCTTTTTTCTTCAACTACATAAATATGACAGAGAATAACATTTTTGCAACCAATGGAGATGGAAGCTCATTAAGCAATCGCCCGCCTGGTTAATTTTCCTTGGGAATCTGTTGGAAAAATTTATGTGTGTTGCCTGTTCAAAAACATGCACAAGTACAGCCAACAAAACAGAAGCAAAATATTCTGTACATACCACACTTTCTCGTAAAATTTATTCCCTCTGAATTTTGGCAAGGTCATTACAGTGCTGTAAGTTTAACTTCTACTGTCAAGAGAAAAGATTTTAAATCTCCCAGTATTAGAGGGTTGACAGCCACATTTTAATTGGAGGATAACAGTTCACTGTAAGTCTCCTGCTTCTACAGGCCTGAAGCCCACATTTCAACTCAGGGGTAACAGCAACAGTGCTGAAAATAATACAGCTCTTGGCCAGCTGTCCTCAGACATGCAATGTCAGGATCAAGCACCATGACACTAAAGCATAACATATCAGTGGTTCACAATGTGCTGAATGAGACCCCTTCATTTCTCTTCATTTCAGTGTCAGTATCATTAAATAGTCTGTAATTAACAAATTAGTCAAATACAACATTTACAAATTTATCTTAATAATAATCATAAAGACACATTTTACTCCATTAAAATACATATTCTGGACATACTTAATGAAGAGTAGGGCTTAATTTTTTCTGATTTGTGGCAGGTTATTATCCTTCTCAAATGAATTCCAAGAAGCACAATAATAAAGAAAATTAAATGGGAAGAAAACAATAAATATTCAAGCTATTTTCTGTTAATTTCTGTTTCCACATTGACAATCTTCCATGTATTAGAGATCATTTTACATTGGTTTTCTGCCTCCATTCTTAAGACTGAAGAATGTTTCTAATAAAGGTTGGTTTCTGTGTAATCCATGTTTTGCCTGAAACAAATTTCACTGTAGTAACGCTCAATTCTCACTGTGGTGTGTAGGACCTAACTCAATAAGGAATGTATATTAAAATTTGAGATATAATTAATTTGTACATGAATGCAGGCAAAAAATAACAGAATTATGGAGATGTTTGGGAAACAGTAGTTGCATACTGGAAGGTATTTAAAAGACAATAATGACATTTTACAGCACTACAAGTAAACAATAAATAATAAGAAACACAAAGGCATAAATTTCATGAGAAAATGGGTAAAGAGCCATGAATGTCATACCAGCTGAGGTGCCTATTTTGTTCAATCCAACTGTTGCTCTGACTACAGGAATATAAGACTGGCAATTGAACAGGTTACTTACCCAGTTTCAAAATGAGAAGAAAACAAGGAACTAAATTGGCAAAGATGTATAGGAAAGTACAGAATAAGTGTCTAAAAACATATATTCATAACATGGTGTGAATATGAAAAAGGCATTGGAAACATGGACGCTACACACACAGAAAAATAACTAAATAAAACTCAGGAAATTTTTGGAAGTGCCTTTAGAAACAGATGTAGATACACTGAAGTAATGCAACAATTCAATACTCTTTTATGGAAAAAAGTTCTTTTTATACCACACCAGGTATATGTAATTTCTTCTGAAGAGTAGAACAAGATATAAAGTTCTGTTGGAAGTGTAACTAAATTACTAAATTCTCTTAGAATGTAAGACAAATTTATTAATTTAAATTGTCAGAACAATCTCAGTTCACTGCTGCATGCTGAAAAGTCTCAACTGTCTACCAGACTACGCAGTTTGTGTATTATCTGTGCTGGAAAGAGGACTACTGGCATCTTCATTTTAAATGTTAGTTCAGTGACATTTATTCAGCTGGTCAAGAAATTTTCAATTGTTATTATAATGAAAACCTGTCATTATACACAATCTCAAATCAGCTGAATCAGGGAACCTTCTCAACGTTTTATCTCATTTATCTCATATCCAAAATGTGGTGTCCTACTATAAAACAAACAATTAAAAAAAATTAAACTTTTAAGATTGAGGAGAGACAAGTCTAATAATTATCAGATATCCAAACAATTCTAAATATTTCTTCAAAATGTAATTATTTGAAACCAAGGTGTCTAAAACACAGAGATGCCTTATTGCCAGTCCTTTTCAACTTTGCTTTAGAATATGCCATTAGGAAGGTCCAGAGAAACCAGGTGGGACTGAAATTAAACGGGACACATCAGCTGTTAGTCTATGCTGATGATGTGAATCTACTGGGTGATAATATAGGTACCATAAAGAAAAACACAGAAACTTAACTGATGCTAGTAAGGAGGTTAGTCTACAAAAAAACACAGAGAAAACTAAGTATATGTTGCTGTCTCATCACCAAAATTCAGGGCAAAATCATGACATAAAGATAGGTAACAGATGTTTTAAAAATGTGGCACAGTTCAGATATATGGGAATGAAGATAACAAATCACAATCTGATTCAGGAGGAAATTAAGAGGAGATTGAATTTTGGTAATGCTTGCTACCATTCAGTCCAGAACCTTTTGTCTTCGCATCTGCTGTCCAAAAACATAAACATTAGAATATACAAAACTATAATTTTGCCTGTGGTTCTGTATGGGTGTGAAACTTGGTCTCTGACATTAAGAGAGGAACACAGACTGAGGGTTTTTGAGAATAGGTGTTGAGGAGAATATTTGGATTGAAGAGAGATGAAGTGATGAGAGGCTGGAGAAAACTGCATAATGAGGAGCTTCATATCTTGTACTCTTCTCCAAGTATAATTAGAGTGATCAAGTCAAGGAGGATAAGGTGGGCATGTAGCCCGAATGGGAGAGAATAAGTATGCATATAGGACATTAGCGGGAAAGCCTGAAAGAAAGAGACCACTGGGGTGACCCAAGATGTAGGTGAGTGGACAATATTAAAATGTATCTTAGAGAGATAGGATTGGATGGTATGGATTGGATTGATCTGGCTCAAGATATGGACCAGTGGAGGGCTCCTGTGAACATGATAATGAACCTTCGGGTTCCATAAAATGCTGGGAAATTCTTGACTAGCTGCACAATTGGCAGCTTCTCAAGAAGGGCTCAGCTCCATGAGTGAGGGGGTTTCAAATAACTGTTCCATAGTTCTGTCTTCTGAACTGCATTATTGCCTGTGCGATGATTTTTAACCAAGCATGTATCTTACTTGAAAAGGATTATGTTGCCTTGATTTGAAAATAAAAATCCAGAACTAACAGACTACAAACTAACAGAAAATTACATAGGAAATGATGGAAGGAAAATGAAGTGGGCTGTCTATGCACAGTGTACTCAGTGGCATTTATTTATCCAGTCCGACATTTACGTAAAAAGTTCCTCACTGAATGCGCGACACAACCTGATTACACCTTCTGCAATCTCACAGATTTCATGTGTCTGAGTCTGCAGAAAATACACAGAAACACACTTGGTACATGAATGGGTAGCAGAACTGGACGTGAGAGTAGCAACGCCTTGGAAATGTGGAAGTGGAGCTGTGTTGCATTGGAACACTTCAACATCTCTATATTAAGACTGATTTATATGGATCACTGGAGAAAATTATGGACACTGTTTGAAAATAAATCAATGAACTCCCAAATGAATGAGTATTATAGATGACTACTAACAAAAATATGTTTTTATATTTTACAATGTTAACTGGTAGTGTCACAGTGATGATCTCTGGCCTGTTAGTATTTTTTAACTTCTCTTATTTCAGGCTAATCACATCACTTCATTATTTGTGAACCAAAGTTCCACTGAACAGTCTGACCAATCAAGATATTGTCAGGTAGCATGTGTGACTATAGATGGGGTTTGGATTGGTGAATAGATTTCCTGACCAGTTACGGGTTGTAACTACAAATAACTATTTCCACTAGAGCACACAGACTAGCATTCTCAGTCTGTTACTAGTTGTTTCCTGTTAATGGCTCCAACAATGGCTATTCCTCTGCCTCCGGCTCAAGTCCTGTCTCCTCAGATTCCCATACAGAACAGATTCTCAACTGACTGAGCTCCAAACCTCCCAGTTATAGCATCTTGGCACAGACTGCATAGAACACACAGTTATTCTATCATTGTGTGCACTGCGTAGCAATGGTCACCGTTTACAGAATCATTGCTTAGCAATGGGTCTATACATCACATTATGAACTTTTAGTCTAAGGGAACTGATAATTTTAAATCCCCAGGCACTACAGGGCTGGACACAAGTTTTAGCCTTGGGTAGAACTTAATGTTTTGGGAGCTGGATCTCATGCATGTGACAAACTGCCAGTGTGGGTTAATAACAGTGGAAATGGATGAGCTCACATAAGTCTATTCCAGCACAGATCTAACATAAATTACACAGTCAAAGTGGAACGTGGACTTGCCTCTCTCAAAAGCTTTTTGACAGTTTCTGCTCAATTACGCACACGTGGAGGAAAACAAAAAGATGTCTCAAACACCTTCCTCAACAATACAAGTTCAAAATTCTTTCTTAACTTGGTATCAAATACTGTGCCTGTTTCACATTTGAATACGGCACAGTATTACAAGGAATGAGAGTCAGGATAGCACAGTAGGTATAGTGACTGGCTACGGGCTGGATGGCCGAGAGGTTGGAGTTCCAGTCCCTGTGGGGGCAAGAATTTTCACTTCTCCATGTTGTGTAGACTGGCTCTGGAGCCCAACCAGCCTCCTATCCAATGGATACTGGGGGTTCGTTCCCTGGCTGTAAAGCAGCCGGGGCCTGAAGCTGACCACTCACCTCCGACTAGTGCCAAGGTCAAGAAAACATGACTCTATCCACCCACTCCCCCATATACATATTTTCATGGTTTAGTTCTTGATTAGTTATGCATAGGGACAACTTCACCTTTTTCTTTAATTACAAGGAATAATGACAAAAAATTGTAGTTGCACTTCCAACTTCCTTAGTTTGTTCAAGTTGACACCCAATCCCGCAACAGCTGAAATCCAATTTGCACATTAAAACATTAGAAGTACCTGAACTGTGGTGCTCTGATCCGAGAATGGACTATTGAAGAAAGTACTGATGATGTTCATAACACTGTTGATGATGTAATTTTCCAGGGCTGTATCTGCATGTTTTCTGTCATGAGTGGCATTCGCCACATTTCCCATGTCCACTAAGAAACTTTTTTCAAAGAGGCTCCACATGTGATTTGAGGTATAAATTTCCTTCATCTCCACTTCTGTGTCTATATAGCAATGATTTAGGAAGTTTATGTAAGCTTCCTTTACCTGAAAACCAAAAATCTGATTGGTGAAATACCTATAAAAACTCTGTGCAACAATTAAAATACATAATATGCAAAATTCTGAAGTATGCTATTTATTCAATTTTCGATCTTTGACTAAAGAGTTTTAATAGGCTATTTCTATGGAACAGGGGAAAGAATGTGTATTACCTAGTTTAAATTTTAACTTCAAAAAATTATGAACAGTGAATTCATCAGACACTACCTCTATGTACAGTAGATCCCTAATTTAAGGTTTTCTCTCATTTAATGTTCAATTCCAGTGATCCAAAGTCAGTATAAACAAACTTGAATTACCTACATTTATGACTTTTTGTCACCTTACTGTTCAAAACCAATGGTTTCCAAAGGAGTCTTTGGGATTCCACTGTATTTAAAACAAGCAATCTGGATGAGTTACTACACATGCTGCGATGAAGGTGAAGATCTTCGCATGGCATTCCATTTTTATAATTTTAAATTGTCAGAACTATTTAATCCATGTCTTTGCACCCACTATACATGCCAAAGTCCAAAATTACCCAAAATATAGAAAATATTTGCAAATTATAATATCAATACATTTCATGTCAAACAAGATTCAAAAAGTGAATTAAAAATAAACACAGAAGAAGGAAATTAAAATGCATTTGCAGGGATCAAATAGGACAAGAAGAAAAGAACCCACCAGTTAAAATAACCACTTCAAAGATTTGTAAATCAGGTTTCTTGCCCTCAACACAATTTAGACTAAAACTATGAACAAACAAAGCGAACTCTGTGGTTTTAGTCCACAAACTAACTATATTGTATGAGTGGCCACCGCTGGTCGACGAAGTTAGTGCCAACTTCAGCGGATAGTGTGTGTCACATGGTCAGTGCAACAAATCCCCACGGCCGTTAATATCGGTTTTCTAGACCAGAGCCGCTATGTCCTTGAAAAAGTTCCTCAATTATCCTCACGAGGCTGAGCAGACCCCGTTCCAGACCCACTACTTCTCAGAAAAATGTGGTAGCGCCAGAAATCGAACCTGGGACGTCTCGATCTGCAGCCACAAACTCTGACCACTAGACCATGGAGGCGGTCATACAACCACAAAAAACAACAAAAATATTAAAAGACTACTCACAGGTAAAAAATGAGACGTACCTAAGTACCTTAAAGTCTGCCTCATGGTGAATGAAGAAAATAAGTTTAAATCTATATTCATTTAACAGGGGCAAGCGGTAGCATAGTTGGTTGAGGTAATATGCTACAAGCTGGAAGGTAGCAGGTTCAAGACCCGAAGAAGTGGACTTTTTCAATTGACCTAATCCTTCCAGTCGCACTATGGCCCTGGGGTCAACTCAGCATCTAACAGAAATGAGTACCAGGAATCTTCCTGGGGGTAAAGGGGGCGGCTGGCGCGTAAGGCTGACGCCCTTACCTCAATGTCTTACAACCCTATGGGCCTTCATGGCCTGTTACAGGGATAGCTTTATATTCGGTTAACTGCATATTAAATGACACAATCAAATGTGCGAAGCCATTTACTTGTGTAGCTGTGACACAACTGATGGTTCAGTTGAAACCTGAAGATGTTTAATAATGATGCTGTTTCAATACATAAATAACCAAAGAATTTTCTAATGCTTTAATGTATTTTATTGATGGAATGGTTCTAAAGCTGTGCTTTGCAGAGGCCATACAGTGGTCCCAGGGGATCTGCAGCTGCCTCTCTAATAATAAATTTTAATTTTACAAATTTTTTATAAATAACATGTTGTTACAGAGATATGAAGTTGCTTTCATTGTGAACTAGCACTACTGTCAGTAAAGTATACTTCTGAAACCCCTTAACTAATGTACACTTGCAAATATACAAGGGTTGGAACTTTAATAGTGGCAACTATTTATTTACAACTGATACAAAAGAGATGCATGTTTCAAAGTTTTACTGTCCTTCAGTGTAGTCACCAGCATTGTGTACAACCTGTTGCCAGCGATGTGGAAGTCGTAGGTTACCTTTAGCAGTGCCTGTTGTGTTGATAATTTGTATGGAGCGGTCTACTGCCTGAAGAATCTCTGAACAGTTCTGAAGCGAATGCCACGAAGTGGTTCTTTCAGCTTAGTAATCAAGTCAAAGTCACAAGGGCTTAAGTCTGGGAAGTATGGTGGATGGTACAGCACTTCCCAGCCTCATCGATCGAACAAATCAGCCACAGCTTGCACTGCCTGGGGCCAAGCATTGTCCTGCAAAATGATGGGTTCATTCTGCAGTAGGTGTTTCTGCTTCTTTCTAAAAGCTGGTAACAGGTTGTGTTCCAAAAATGAACAGTAATACTGCACACTGACGGTCTGCTGTCAGAGAATGGTATGTGTTAGGACACTGCCATCACAGCTGTACATGAGAATCACCATAACTTTCACATTGCTGGGGTTCTCACGAACTTTTGATTTTTGTGGTAACCCATAATGATGCCATTCGTTCGATTGGCGTTTCATTTGTGGCTCGTACGATTTGGCCCATGTCTCATCCAGCATAATGATACGGCATAAGAAAGCCTCTCCTTTGCACTCACAGCGGTTACGAGCAGTGTTGTATCGTAGCCATTTCTGCATTTCCATCAAATCATTCGGAACCCATCGTGATGCAATTTTTCTCATGACCAGGTGTTCCTTCAGAATGTGAAGCACAGTCATATGTGCTAATCCTGTCTCTCGGGCCAGCTCACAAATTGTATGGCATCAATCACTCTCCAGTAACGTGGAAAGAGCATACACTTCTTCACTGACACTAGGACGACCTGCCTGACACATGTCTGCACATTTTGGTGTCCCTTGTTGAATGCTTCTACCCACCTTGCTACCGTTCTGTAAGGCAATGCAGATTCCCCGCAAGCCTCTTGAAAACCTTGATGACACTGTCGTGCTGTGCAGTCTCTGGCACATTCAGTCTTTATCCAACTCTGTTGTTCCTGTTTCGAAAACATCGTCACAAACCTACATTATACCGCCAGCTAACACGAGGCTCTATTCTTCTCATCACTGCGCATGCGCATGATGTGGGAAGGGAGAGTCCATTTGCTCTGAGGCAAGGTAGGTATGTAACTAATGTGTGGTATAAGCAACATTATTTGGTTCCGTTGCATGTCGTCTCTACAGCAGTGTTGCCACTATTAAAGTTCCAACCCTCGTGGATGTAGTCTCTGCAGCACATTGCTATGGTCATTGCAGAGTGGTGTACAGATATGAAGCCGTTGTCTTGAGCTGACAGTTTAGTTCTGAGTTATAGTACACATTAGAATTGTGAGGAAGAGACAAGTAGTGTTTACCCAGTCTTGCACAGTGACACTGTTAAGGGTGCAGAAAGTAGTAAAAAGTGGATGTACTATGTTTTGGTGGTTTGCAAGCACTGGTGACACTGAAGTTCCAAATACACAGTGCATCATGTTACCAATCAGTCCAATGCTTCCTGCAGCCATCTTTAAACTACAGAGAATGATTTGACTTCTTTGGCTGGAATCTTGAGGCACTAAAAACTGCTAAAAGGCTGAGAGCCAAAATTGCAAGGACTGCTAATGAAAACAAAACCATGACCTCATGACCTCCTACATGGTGAGCTATCTCACTGCACAAAAGAGCAGCTCATACAATCCCAAAATTTTAATTAATGGCAGACCATAAAAATGCAAAGAAGAAAACATAACCAGATTCAGTTCTCAAACAATAACATATTCTAGAGATATCAGCTGATACAGATCACATGACTGAAATCATGTATTGATGGGTTTCTCTTGCAAACAAACAGATGTGTTTTGACTTGCAGCAGATATACGTAGTCAGTCAAAAAGTTCCCGGAATTCCCCTGCAGATGAAGAATGAGCAATAAGATGGCGCACACACTGTTGTGGTGGGAAGCTCAGCATGTCTGCTTGCAGGCGCAACAGGTCTGGACAGGTTTCAGTGTGCGTTCCATTTGAAGTAGACGTGAGTGTTGGTCATTCGGCGCAATGTCACAGTTCAAACAGCGTGCGAACATCAAATTCATGTGCAAATTGGGAAAATCTGCTTCAGAGACGCTACTGGCCCTGGAGCAAGTTTACAGTGATACTGCACCTAAGAAATCCGCAGTTTACAACTGGTTTTCCCAGTTTAAGAATGGGCAGGAGATGTTAGGGGATGACCAACGCAGCGGGAGACCTTTGACATACAGAACTGAAGAAATGATTGGAAAGTGCGACAACTGATTCGATGTGATCGAAGAATGACCATCACAGAGTTGGAGCAAGAAGTTGGTACTGTTACTGGCCATTTCTCCGTGCAAGTTTTACAGAGGTTGCGCGATGCGGTTTGGAGGAAGCGGCACAACAAGTGGCAGGGACAGCAGTTTCTGCATCACGATAATGCACCAAGCCACACATGGCTTGTTGTGCAGCAATTCCTCGCCGAGAAAGACATTCCTGTCATCACTCAGCCACTGTACTCTCCAGATATCGCTCCGAGTGACTTTTGGCTGTTCCCTACTCTGAAAATGGGCCTCAAGGAGACACGTTTCCCAACCATGGAGGACATCAAATCGAATGCAACAGCTGAGCTCCGGAAGATACCAAAGGAGGCCTTCCACCACTGCTTCCAACAATGGCAGGATCGATGGAGCAAGTGTGTGTGTGCATGCAAGGGTCCTACTTTGAAGGTGATTAGGTAAGTGTTGCCGTATGTCCTACCGTTAGAGTGCTATACCACCATTCCGGGAACTTTCTGACTGACCCTCGTACTGTGCTGTAAGCTTCACTACAGGTGAAGACATTGACATCTACATGAAAGAATAAGAAATCAATTGGCAAAGTTCAGAGCAATGCAGAAGTGGCAACTTTGATGCCACTCTGATTGACCAGTCACCGTGCATTCCAGTGTTTTTCCCTTGATAAAAAACTGAAAATATGCCTTAAAAATGTGCTGGCTGAATTCACAGAAACAATAAACTATAGTAAATCCTGATCCTATAATATAAGTTTGTGTGTTTGTACTAGAAAATGGCAAACTTGGCATTTTCACAATGACCCCCTATCTGCAAAGGAACAGCATCTCCATGTTCATTATATGGCAAAGAAATGCTTCTGTCCAAAACAAACTTTAATTTTAGCCCAACAGCATAGCAAACAATAAACCTAAATGTTTCAAAGCTTTGAATAATTTTCTTACAGAACCTGTGAATGCATTGGGGGAAGTGACTGTCATTGACATTATCAAAAATTGAATAGATTGCAGTGCACATTTCTTGACTATTTACAGATAAGAAACCAGTTTTCAGATACTGAGATATCCTGTGACATATTAATGTAAAGCTTCACAACTTTGATGAATACTATATCTGATTTTATGATGAACCAAAAGTTAAATAAACCAAGAATTGCTGAATTTTGATGCAGCCTCCTTTAGAATATCCAGATGTGTCTAATCTTCAGTGCTCAAACTTCTCCTGTCTCCCACAGTTTTGCTATGTAAAGTTAGACTTTCAATTCAAATGGCCACAAAAGCAAAACATTGCAACGGACTGGATATTGGACTTAACATTAAGATAAGCCCACAACCATCACTTGGAATTGTAAGTCACTATTTGACAAGATAAACTGAACTATTCCTCACATTAACAGAAGGCAAAATGGAAAAATAGTAATTCCTTTGATTTATCAGTTATTACTAGGGCCCGGATTTCTATGACATGTCATATTTTTTTCCTAGGGTTTATTCCTATTTTTAAATGTAATTATGCATGTTTCCAGTCATTCTTATTGAAATTATGTCGTTTTTATTGTGCATATAAATGCATATTTTAGAGTTTTATTGGTTTTACAGCATATTTTGGCATAATTTTGAAATAAGGTCATATTTTTGTCATTTTAGAAACAATTCTTTGATATAATGTAAAATTTCGGTTCCATAATGTTTAGTATTACAAAATAAATTCCAGGCTGGACTGTTGCTTCAATGTGGAATAGAGTTCAAGTACATGAAGTTCGTATTAAAAACCGTATTTTTGACTGGACTGTACTTGCAGTTACAAAGGCGAAAATTTGTGAAATGTAGCATTTATGACCTGGCAAGCCGGCTTTTCCCAGTCGAGGCGGGAGGGAGGCAAGTGTAACGGGTATTATCCTATTGTACTCCGTCTTACTATAAGGTATATACATCCCATTCTTTCTTGGAGGGCTTAGAAGTATTCTATTTATATATGTGGAGGGCGTTATAAGACTTCAGTTTGACCTTACAATGCCTAAAGTGAGTACATGTAGTTCAAGGAGCGCAAGGTTGCGTAGTTTTGTACAGGAGTTTGGTGATAAAGTGTTTAGTACCGATGGCAAGATATTTTATTGTAAGTTGTGTGGCGTGAAAGTTACGGCAGAAAAGCGATTTACTGTGCAGCAGCATTGTAAAACTTTTAAACATGGTAAATGTTTAAGCAGATTATCTACAAAGGATAGCAGACAAAGTTTGTTGTTTAAAAACAGTTCCACTAATTCTTCTTCTTCTTCTTCTTCTTCTTCTTCTTCTTCTTCTTCTTCTTCTTCATCTTCTTCTTCTCCTTCTTCAACGAACAATGGGTCGGAATTTTCGAAGGATTTGTGTCAGTGGATGGTATCTTCGAATATTCCATTAGAGAAATTGCATAATCAGCACTTCAGACAATTTTTGGAGACATACACTAGTCATCCTATCCCAAGTGAATCGACGTTAAGAAAGAATTATCTTTCTACATGTTATGAAGATATGTTAAATAAGATTCGAACATCTGTTGCTGACAACAAGATATGGGTTTCCTTGGACGAGACTTCTGACGTAGATGGGCGGTATATTGCGAATGTTATAGTTGGGACCCTGAAACAAGATCAACCTGGAGAGAGATTTCTTCTTGACTGTGAAGTTCTCGAAAGAGCAAATCATTCGACTATAGCTGTCCTATTTGATAATTCCATGAAGTTGTTGTGGCCAAATGGAATACAGCGAAATAATGTCCTTCTCCTAGTAACAGATGCCGCTCCATACATGAAGAAGGCTGCCAAAGGACTTCGAATCCTCTACCCGAAAATGGTCCATATTACTTGCCTCGCTCATGCATTGCATAGAGTGGCTGAAGAAGTTCGAGGACATTTTCCTGATGTAGATAGGCTAGTTTCAAACGGAAAGAAAATATTCATCAAGGCCCCTCTTCGAGTGCAGAAATTTAAACAAGAAGCTCCTCTACTGCCACTTCCTCCACAGCCTGTCGTCACACGGTGGGGTACATGGTTGGATGCTGTGGCATATTATTGTGAAAATTACACAGCCATTGAGAAAATGTTTAATGGCTTTGACAGCAGTGAGTCAACATCAATTAAAGCTGTCAAGGACTTATTCTCTACCACTCTAGCACAAAATCTGGCATACATAAAGTCAAACTTCTGTTCAATTTCAGGTGCAATAACTCGCCTGGAATTTGTAGGGACTGAACTCTGTGACGCGTTGGACACTGTAAAGAGCATTGAGAATGAACTAAACCGAACTCGTGGTGAAATAAGTGACAGGATTAAAACCAAAATAGAAAGTGTTCTTCATCGGAATGCTGGTTATTCAACATTATGCAAGATTGCAGATATACTTTCCGGTAAACTAGCAACATTCGAAGATGATACAGAACTGTCACCAAACGACTTGACATTCTTCAAATATGCTCCTGTCACATCATGTGATGTGGAACGAAGTTTTTCCAAATACAAAACTATCCTTAGTGATAATCGGCGATCTTTCAAATTTGAAAATTTGAAAATGCATGTAGTTATAAATTGCAATTGTAACAGTGAAAATTGAGACGTGAATAACTCAGTGAAAATTGAGACGTGAATAGCTTGTGTTCTTTTAAATGGTGTTTTTAGATAACAGAGTTAAGTTAGTGTTCATACCATGTGCACCAGTGTTTGTCTAAAATATGAACGCAAATATCAGTATTAAAAAGAAAACAATGAATGGTTTAATCCAGTACGAAATGTCGAAATTCCATCAGTTTTCTTTCCTTCAGAGACATAATAGGGCTAATTTGGTAAGTAGGACCTACTATCATATATTCATCATCTTTATTCTTAAACTCTAGTAAAAGTTGTAATTAAAATTGTGAAATTTTATGTCCCATTTAATATTTAAGGTCATATTTTACACTTTTTAGGTCATATTTGACATAATTTTGGGTCATAAGTGCATGCATATATTTATAGTTTTTAGGTCATAAAAATCCGGGCCCTAGTTATTACTATGGTGACAATTCAAACAAGAAATTAAATTTTTAAAAAACAAAAACAACCCAAGGAGATTACTGAAATTATGGCTTATAAAATTAGTCACAATAAACTCTATTTCAAACCAATAAATTCAGTTTCACTATGTAATGCTTCAGTGTCTTCAATCAAACTTTTCTTTGCTTTTAGATTAACATAAATGTGTCTCAAGCATCTCATTTTTAATACATGCATTTTACTGTCCTGGGAATCCAGTATTTTAAGATCAAAGGGCTCAATGATCATTAAACAATGCAGGGCCTGTATGCATAAGCATTCAGGCATGCTCACGTACATACATCTCCATATATTTATACAATTACAAGTGTGACTGTTTCACAAATTATTTTTGTTGTTCATATTGGCTACTTACATTTAACATCTCTAAGCGACTTGATCCAGACAAAAAAAAAAAAAGGCTTCAGACACCCAGACTTTGGACATTGTATTCCTACATTAAAATGGCCAGATTTGCCATCCGACGTATATAATTGTAGTATGCCATTTCAAACTATTCAAACATATAACAAAGCTCAATAACTAAGCTGGCTCAGGCAGTATCACTTCTGACTTGTATTTTGGAGGTGCCTGATAAAAATCTTGGCTGAAAACCAACTATCCTGAATAAGGTTTTCCATGGCTACAACAGGTTCCAACCACACAAAGTTTAAACATTTATTGCGATCAAGATGACAGTGATTTTCTTACAGAGGAAATAATGTGAAAAGAACCGGCTTGTACTAGGGCCCATGCCTGTGACAGCAAAATTAACAACTTTCCTGGGGTTGTCTCTTGAAAAAAACATCTTGTCTTTACCACCTTGTTAAATAATGTACCACTTTTGAGAAACAGGGTGGGAGAGGAAGAGAGATGGATATTTATCAAATATATGTCTGAATTTATATATTTATTGCTGACTGTGCTTTCAATTAAAACACCGTGGGAATGCCAGGTAATGGCAGTTCATATTTCGCAATATGTCTGTAACAGTTTTCAGTTACCCCTGGTTCCTTTTTTTTTTTTTCATTATTCACAGATAGGGGGAGGTTACCTGTCTGCTCATTTAGGTAGACTGTGGCAGCTGTTTATTATCAATGGACACTTTCTTTATATTTCTATTATTTGATTTCCAGGCTTTTGTGATAACAATCTATGCATATAATGCAGGTCATTTAAACACACTCAAAAGGAGTTAATAGATAATAATATAAACACATCGTTCATATTATGGCATGCATGAGCCCAAACACACATTTATTATTTTATTATTTATTATTAATTTATTATTACACAGGATTTTAAAAGCACCAAGACCATGACATACTCATCAATAAATAAAAACTGGTATAAGGTGAACTGTGTACCTCAGGAATGCAGTCTTGATGTGATACCACTGCTACAATGTCATCTAATGGTAACAGACTGTGACATTTGATTTCGGTGTACACATTCTTCCCCATGGTGCAGCACGCTAGAAGCTTGACAAGCTCAACATGATATCTGAGGGGAAACAAACCACACAATACAATATCATTTAGTAGAAAAAAATGTTGAGCAGTAAGTAATAAACAATAAAGGTGTGTGATTCACGGCAGCTTCAAAAAGTTCTGGAATACAAGCGAGAATAACGATGGCCTGGCAGGTAGGCTAGATCCTGCTCACGCATGCCAAGACATATTCACTTTAACACACAGTTATGGAACTTCTCCAGTTGCTGTCAGACTAGTGGATATGATAGGACACAGAGAGGAGTGTAGAATCTGAAGGTGTCAAGGAGGTACCCCGAGCAGCAGCAGTCATTTCATATAAAATAAATTCCACATAAAATCAACACAGACATGTAGAACCTGACCCCTTCAGAACTGAATGACTTTTGTGAGACTACAGTCCAAATGCACATAAATATTCTGCCAAATTCTACTACTTTCCTTGGCCATCAGAATTTTGAAAGCAGAAATCCAACGTTGTAAAAAAATAAATTTTGTTTGGGAGCAGAAGTGGTCCTAGAAAAAGTGGCATAACTTTGGCCTTGAGACACAGAGCTCATTTAAAGCTAATAAAATGCTCTTTCCAGTGACCAGCATATTATGACACGACAGTTATCTAAAGCATCTTCAAATATCAAACTGGGACTGTAATGGGACTGGGTTTTGTGAAGCATTTTACTGTGAAGAATCACTTCACTGTATTGATGAGACAACTTAGAGGAACATGCTTTTTTCAAGTTCTTCATGTTTCTTAACTAAGCTAACACAAATGAACTATGTATATATAATGAGAAATAATGCAATATGATATCTATAGGTATAAAAGCTAACAAAAAACTGTTGGTACAGTAAGGTTAGTGTGAGTTACATATGTATATTTTATTTCTCTCCGCTGTTAATTTGGTCTCTTCACTGGTTCAAGTATATGTACATCCTGTGTTCTGTTGCAGTGTTAGGACTAACTTTTGCCAAAATATCTGGCATAGCTGGATATATGTATGAAACAGAGAGGCCATGGGTACAAAGAAAACCTATTTTCATGTCATTTGATTCCTCACTAACAGACCGTACACACATCCTAAACATCAGAAATTATCATACACGTATGTGCATGTCACAAATCCTGTGATCTCTTTCAATTCACTTGTATCTTTTAGCAGCCTAATCACATGGTTCTGTGTACAGTTAGAAGAGGACGAATACAGTTTTAAGTATCTCTTGCTTAACCAGCTTTAATGTAAGGAGCTGCTGAGTTCCATGAACTGTTTCAGCTGTTGTGAATTGACTTGACAACAGACCCTCCTCTTTGTATTCATTTTCTGTTACAAAATTAAACTGTGGTTGTGTATACTGGACTGAGCCCATTACTTGGTCATTCTATGGTAGGTGCAAACTGGCCCTTGCTGCAAGCCTCTTAAGAGTACCACCACTCCCATCACAAGCTGCTCTGCTGGCACTCCAAAGCCTTCAATGTGGCATGGAACAGTATATGTTTTCTGCAAACAACTTTCTTCAGTGGTTATTCAAACGTATTTTCAGTAAATTTCATTTGATGTTAATGGATGCTTCAAATTATCTGATATCATTATCAGATTCTCATGCTCTGTATTTATAGCATCTGTAATCTTGAAATAAATTATGGATGGATGATTCCTCATGCATTGATGCAGTCACACCCCTGTACTTTAGCTTGCAAAATGAAAGAACAAATTTCGGGAACTTGCACAAAACCATAAATTCACTAGATTGTAGATTACATTTCAGCTTTCTGAGGAACATGGCTTGTTGTGTTGTACTGAATTAATAAAAACGTAGAAAGAGCACTTTTTCAAGCTATGATTCAATTTTTCACTTTGCAAGGGTTACTAATTCACACCTGTCAAAATCCACTATTTGAAGGTGATGCTTTCAAGTGTATTATGAGTGAATACATCTTATAACGCATTTCCCAAATCAGTGGGTTCTCGACATTCACTGTAGTCATAGAAAAGAACAATTTGCCTTAGGTGGCCTGCATGACATGCACATGCACGCACGCATGCACCCACCCCCAATCACACATGCTATTATACAGTTTCTGGGATGCAAACTTTGTAAAACCTAGTCTGACTCCTCTATGAGAATTAAAATTTCACTATAATTCTTTCAAATTGCACAATTATTGTTGCAGTTCATGTATTTTGACACCACTCAATTTGACTGATATGTAATCTTCTCTACTCACATCACCACAGTTGCAGGAACTTGTTACAACTTCAATTAATGTTTTGCCTGGTTTGGGATTACCTGCTCTGCTCTGCTAATCATATAGTCAGAAGCACTTGGAAGAACTTCTTGAACTTTCCAAATACTCCAATTCTCTGGGAGAACAGTTAAAATTATAACCCTCAAACTTTCTGATGTCACTGAATCCTGAAATATTTCTTTTAACTGTCTTAAATCTCAGCATGAGGTGAATGATAAACTGCACCTGATTTGACATTTTCAGTAATGTTTAGATTTTTTTTTCACAGCATTTTCAATTCTTTTGTTTTCAGCTGTAGGGCATTGATTGCAAGCTTTCATTTATGGATTGGATTCCAGTGGTTTTTGTAAAATGTCTAGTCTCATCACTGTCATTGTCATCTCTTTCTTCAGTTGATGCATTACATCTTAACTTAGATATCTGCTTGTGGCACAGTCACTATTTAACTGACAACATTTTGAGTCATCCAAGACAGTATGTTTCTGAAACTCTTATGTTCACTTACATTAAATAGGTTACAGTACGAAGCACCAGTGACAAGAAATGCCACAATTATTGTAAGCACACTTAATAAAAACATTTACAATACACAGTAAACAACTCTTATAGAGAAAGCCATCTTCTGGGATGTGGCACCGTGTAGAAATTGTGTTAACCGACAGTTTGGAGGAACGTATCACCTCCAGAGAACCAGAGAACAATATTTAGAAGACGTGAATGTTTAAAAATGGCCAATGAACACTACATGCTGCAGAGTTTTCAGGTCAGAGGCCCTAGACCACATGAAATCTGATGAGACCTGTCAATATTGCAGACATTGCATGACTCATACACTTGCAAGCCAGGCATGCCTGGACCTGCCCAACATGTACAGGTAACTGAGTTTGGTTTCCATGGATATACTGTTGTTGCAGTCATTTAAAACAATTCCTCACATTTTTTTTTCAAGTCTATATGCGGTAATGATCCTAACTGCATGAGCAGTATTCTGAGGTTCTCAATATATGGTTATGAAGATGGTGGCAATAATATGTTGCTTTAGGTTGCCTCATCAGTACAAGTGAAGTGGCCCTTCACAATAAAATGCTTCACAAAATACAATTCCACTGGAGTCCCATTTTTTGTATTTGCAGATGTTTAGACAGTAGTTAGATGTATACAATGTATTGTAAGTAACTGGAATACCACATGCTGAGAAATACAAGGTCAACAGTCAAATCCTGAGATCACGAAAACATTAATGTGCTCAGCATACACTGGTATAAGACATCACTTGGAGGGGCATTTTATTAGTTTTAAAGTGAGCATCAAATGGAGTTCATGCCTTAATTGGGGTAAAATTATTCTGCTTTTCCTAAGATAACTTCTTCCCACCACAAATGAGTTTTTCTGACAATTCTGGATGTTAGCTCTCAAAATTGTAGTGGCCATAAAGCAGTAGAATTTAGCAGGAATACTTACATCCAGTGGGACTATAATCTCACAAAAGGTATTCAGTTCTGAGGGGTCAGGACACAACTTGTGTTCATTCTTCATGGAATGACCCACAGGCTAAAATAACATTTTGCAGTAACTGGGAAAACCAGGAATGGAAACACTACATTGGTTCACACAGTGNCCCCCCCCCCCCCAAAAAAAAACCCCGGTAAATCCAAACAATGACCTAATTAAAAAAGTCTGAGTGGCATAACAGGGTGCACTGTCATAGAATAAGAACAACATAAGACAGGTGTAGAAGGTTCTGAGCTCTGTTATCAAAACTGTAGAGAAAACTGTGTAGAAAGTAAGAATGTCTGTTGGCAGTTGCCACAACATCTTCACAAAGATCTGAAGATGAACTGGGTCTGCCAAAATAATGTACAAAGAATGCTGTTGCGAACTCATACAATGACACAATTTCTTTCTAAAAAAATCAGAGAGGATGATTAAATCTGGTATTCCCAAAGTAAATGACAGTATCCCATGTTGAAGTTATCATCATCACCAAAGGCCATGAAGTTTCAGTAGGATAATTTGAGTGGGAAAGTGATTTCTATTTCAACTGACTGGACATCATGCACCACTAGTTTAGGGTCCTATTTTGCATTGTTTATTTTACAACAGTCTCAGTATTTCATATTATACAGTGCTGAATGACAACATGATTGGTGAATGATGAATTTGAAAGGATCTGGAAAGACGTGATTGTGGCACAATCAAGATAATATTCTGACATTTGCCTGGAGGTATTCAGTAATCACAGAAAATCTTAGTCAGGACGGTGTCCTGGCTGAGATTCAAACCGAGCACCTCCTGAATACAAGTCCAGAATGTTACCATTCTACCATCCTGCTCAGTAAACCTATTCTGGAAGAAGTTACAGTTTATATGGTGAGGTGCAGGTAGCTGTCATTAGTTGGGCTTTCATCCATATAATGAGGTTAATATACTATGAGATCAGGAGCTTTACGAAGCACCACAGAATCAAGTATAACGATCGGAAAATTGCTGCTGTACAAGCAGGGAGCAATGAGCCTGCCAGGATATAGTCAAGCAGGAATATCAAACTCTGGCTGTTCACANGGGGGGGGGGGGAGAGCTCACAAGAAGCATCTTAGAAAGCCGATGTCTTAGAATTCCTGTCTGACAATGTTCTGGCAGGCTCAATGACTGCTGCTATTCGTGATGCTTCATGCTGTGGTGCTCCTTCAACCTCCTGTCTAACACAGAACAATATTAATGTCTCTATACAGATGAAAGACCAGCTGATGGCCTAGTACTTCGAGGCTGCAATAGGGTTTCATATCTCTTTTAAGTACTTGATTGCAGATGATTACAAATGAGAGTTTCCAGAAATGTTCTGAACAAGTGCATGAAGGCTGGCAAAGTGTGTAGCTTCTGAAGGAGAGTACTTTGAAGGCAACAGAGTCTAACAAACACATTAATGACAGATAGACATGAAAGGATTCTGACGATGGTGTATACTGTACTTCTTTCGGCTTATTTTGGACTTCATCCATCGTCTGGTATATAAAAGACAAAAGACCACGACATTTCAGAGACTGGATCTGTCTCTGTCCTCAGGTGGGTAGGGAAGGATTAACCTACTCAGTTGGGCCCGTTAGAAAGAGCTAGTCTCAATCACTGAACCCAGTTTCAGTTGGGTCCCTACCCACCTGAAGGCGGAGACAGATCCAGTCTCTGAAACATCGTGGTCTTTTGTCTTTCATATACTAGACGATGGACAAGTCCAAAATAAGCCAAAAGATGTACATTAATGACAGTTTTAAAATGTGGTTAGCTATAACTCAAGGCCTTCCTGTAACAAAATTCTTGAAGTTACTTGTGAACAATATCAATGGCACCCAGTGATTGTATGAAACTGACATGATCACTGCTGTGTACAGTTACATAAAAACATATTCACTCTGCCAAGTGCTTCAACAAAAGCCTAGAAACAAAAACAATAAAGTCGACTCAGAGGAGCACAACATTTATCATCTCCATATTCCTCATATCAAGCTGTAACACTTCTGATTGGCATTTGGATGGGACAGGACCTTTAAATTAGGATATGGTCACAACCTTCCACATCCTTATCAATACATTACTAACTATCATCTGATCATCCAGTCTGAATTACTGACAGTGCCATTAAAAAAACTACAAATAAATAAAAACTATATATTCATGATCTACAAACATTCTGTATAATGTCTCACTATTTTGATGTACAATATGAATGTAGTCAAATTATGAACTTCGCTTCTGACCTGGGAATATGCCTATTTTATTCTTTCTTTTTATCCTTTTCTTTCTTTCTTTCTTTCTTTCTTTTGAAGGAGGGGGGTGGTGAAAATAAACTACTGAAAACTTTTACAGGTGGACTGCTAGGCTGTTTTCTCATGCTTTATTCTAAAGATATTAAATTGAGAAAATGGAAATTTAATGAGCAAATCCATATAAATGTCATGAAATGTCACAAAGACAAAAAGAAAACCGTCCAGTGTGACTATTTAAGTTTTATCACTTAAAAACTCATCATCCTTACATGTTTCGATCCCTAAGGATCATCCTCAAAGGGCATCAATACTTTTTCCGGAAACTACTATTACAATAGGTGTTAAATTATATGCATACACATATAATGTCTGAAATACACAATGTACACAATGTTCAACTTTTCACAGTCACAGCAGCCTTCCTGGTATTACAATTTTTAAAGTTTTTAAAAAACTTCAAAAATTTAAAAAATATTAAAATATACTAGCCTTCCTGGTATTAAAAAATTAAAAAAATTTTAATACCAGGAAGGCTGCTGTGACTGTGAAAAGTTGAACATTGTGTACATTGTGTATTTCAGACATTATATGTGTATGTATATAATTTAACACCTACTGTAATAGTAGTTTCCGGAAAAAGTATTGATGCCCTTTGAGGATGATCCATAGGGATTGAAACATGTAAGGGTGATGAGTTTTCAAGTGATAAAACTTAAATAGTCACACTGGACGGTGTTGTTTTTGTCTTTGTAATTGTTAGTGTGATGGACTAGAATGAAACAAATCAAAGTCATGAAATGTGGTTGGTGATGGTAACAAGCCAAAATGTGTCTACTCATTATTCAGTCATGTATTTTACAGTGAATGTAACAATTATATTTCAGTCATTGTTCCAGGAGTTTTTGGATATGAATTCAGATACGAACCTCAAGGCACTGCTCTCATCCATACGGTGTCGCTCACATCTCATCATTTCAACAAAATGATTGAACGATGCCTTATCATTGTAGAAGACTAACACATCCTCACCTGCATTCACAAGCTGAAAACAAAGTTGACAATAATGACTGCTGTCTCACTGAATTATTACATTTGCTGCTATGTGGCAAACTGTGGGCAGGGTGGTCTGGAAAAGGCAGTAATCCAGACTAATGACATGAGAATAAAACACCACTAAAAATCATAACATACTATAGAAATTATTGTACTTGAACACTAAGGCTGCTCTCCCATTGCATGAAAATGGCCATACACGTCTCTGTCTGTCCCATCACCTCTCACAAGTCCTCTCCTGATGACAGGATTGAAACTGGTTTCAGCATTCTTTGCCATCAGAATTGCAATTGCAGAATGTAATCAGATGAGCTGGTTTCTTGCTGACTTCAGCTGCAGAGTTGCATACCAATGGTGAGGTTAGGGTGCAGTGAGGTGGGGGTTTTTTTTTTCTGAGTTTTCTGCTATCACTCAGTTGCTTCAGTGTGTCAGCATACAGTGCAACTACTTTCAGATGACTGGTGTATGTAATTAGTTTAATGCAATCAGTTGCACCAGTGGGAGAGCAGCTTGAATCATTCTGAATCACTTTTCATGATTTCTGAGCATGGCTTTGAAGGTATTCTGTTGATATCTGCTTATATTAGATGTCATTACTCACACGTTTTTATGTCATGAGAAAATAATTATTTCAGGATGACACCACGAGAGCTTTACTGTAAAGATATCAATGAACAACTAAGCAAATGAGACCAAGTGTTGCACACCATACTAGGAATGATCAGATTATGCGATACCCAGATAAATAGGGTCTGGAAGTTCTACTGTATTTTATGTAGAATCTACATATATTTCCTCTTTATTTTGTTGTTCCTCATTAGATACTTCAAGGGGCAGCATTACAGATCATGTCTGCAAGTTCTATGCTTGATTCATTCTATGGTGAATTAATATAACACTACTGTTTTCTTCAGTTTATTCACATAAATATTGTCACGTGTTTGGGTCCCAATATGGAATGGGCCTTTCAGATGTAAAATTACAGTTAAATTAAGAGCAATTTCAGAAGGCTCATTCAGCAGATACCCACAGCTCTGCTATGCTATCACCCATCACATTATCTCATGCAACTTATTTTTCAGTTACAGGAATGACCATTGATATGTCATTTTTTCCTGTTGCTTTCCCTCCTATCATTCTTCCCAAAGCGATATCAACATCTGACATACTAATTTCTTCATTCCCTTCCATTTATAAATCTATATGTATACTTATGAAATAGTTACTTTTTCATCAAATAAACACTGGAGTTCTAGACTTCAGATAACCAAATGTTTTTATGTAACTTAAAAAAATTGCTGTCTTATGAAAGGCTGAGGAAAAAGACCCCTCGTTTACAATCCATAATCACTGAAAAAACTCAGTTCTGATGAGTGAATCTGCTTCATAAATATCAGAAACATAATATACAGTTCTGACTCAGGAAAACAATTCAAACAAACGAGCAACTATACATACCTCTTGCATCACCATGTCTTGACATTTTCTGATGAATGAGTTTTCTGCTCTTACAATTGTTTGCAGGAATTTCAGATACTGAACATGTTTCCCATGAGTCTCAATACAATGAACAAAATGTTGGATTACTTTTTCATTCACTTCATTGCATAAAGTAGAGTTATCTTGGAAAATTGCACGAACAGTTTGAGCCTCACGAATCTAAAGAACAGAATACAACATTGTTAGTGGTACAAACATCAGATTTTTTAATCATGTATGCATGTTGTTTTAACCTTGTAACCGTAAGCAGCTTGGGTTTAAAAGAGCAATACACTATACGTTCATTAAAATTAAAGTGACATAAAACACATCTACTTACACCAGGATTGAGGAAAAGATCTAACTGCTTGTGGAGAAGAACCTGATTCTGCTGGTTTCCGAGGCAGAAATTCTGAAGAAATTCATGTGCCAGCCGCATGAGAGAATTCATCCTGACATCTTCTTTCTTATCGTATGGTATCTGCAGGAGATCTAACACCACGGTATGCACTCCCACATTTCGGAGCAGCCTTTGTTCATGCTTCCGAGGCTTCACTATTCCACCCACTGTTTGGGTACACAGCTTGTTCATTCGGATGAGGATCTGAAATTGAAAGTTCATTAATTTTATTGCTTGGGCTGAACACACATTAAGGATGTATGATGCGATTATCTGTACCTAAGATGGAGGAATAGGAGTCTGAAGAAAAATGCACAATTAGGAGATTCACAATTTATGAACCTCACCAAATATTACTAGAATGATGAATTCAGGGAGGATTAGATAGGTGAGGCTTATAGCACACACAGAGAGAAGAGAAATACACTCAACTCTCGATTATCCAGGGTCAGATAAACTAGTTTGCGGCTTAACCGGGGCTTTTTTGAGGCTTATATGTTGTTTAATATTCATTCACTTTCATTTCACATGGTGAGTTGTAACAATATTTTCGCAATACTGTGAACTGATCTCTGCATTTTTTGGTCCCGTTATGCTACAGTGTTCTAGGGTAGGGGTGAAAGAATGCAAGGACTTGTGGAAAGTTTGAAGGACAGATACATCGCCCCAGTTAGTCTCTTTGTATCGATCTTCAAGTGCGTTAGCAAAATGTCAGGGTGTAAAAGGAAGCATGCCATGTTAAGTCTTCAACAGAAACTTGCATGAGCAGGGCTTCAAAATGTTAAGCAGTGACAAAATCATAAGTTCAGTGGGGGTGCAGCCAGAAGAGTGGGAAGAAAGTGAGAATCAAGAAGAGGTGGATAGTGCTGCTAGTAAGAAAATATCACATGGTGCTGCTTTTCATCATTTGGAATCCTTACTAGACTATCTTGAGAGTGAAGAGAACAGTTTATTAAGTGACAAGCTAATATTACGTAGGCTTCGTACAGATATCTGTAAGAAGGAAAATGCCGCAAAAAAGCAAATTACAATATTAATATTTTTAAATGTTAAGTGTGAATATTTGTAAAAAGTGTTGGATGTTGCTGAACACTGTGACTGAAATAACTAATTCATACTTCAGTGTGATGTAAAAAAGGTATTAAATAGGCCATGAGATGACATAAAAATGAGGTTGAATAAATTTTAATACAGGTAGGCCTATAGTATTATGAAGGTACAATATTACAGTACTACTTTTAATAAAATTTGTCTTAACCAGGTTTTCGATTAATCGTGATTTCCATCCCCACCATTATCCCAGATAATCGAGAGTTGAGTGTGCATACAAAGTTTACAGCAACTATTAGCTTTGCAAGAATTTTGATGCATGGAGACAACGGGGTCAACTATAATAACACTTGAAATTAATTACAGTAATTTAAGTCTACTTAAATCTTTTAAATATAAACATGGACCAGTTACATGAAAACATATACTTTTGTAAATCAAAGTGAAAGCCAAATCTTGGTGCAATCTAACAGGATAAGGTTCAAGATATATAATAATGTTTTCTTGTAATATCTGGGAATTCAAAGCGTAATTTGTTTAGGAGCAGTGACAGATAAATATGGAGAATTGGTAGGATAATGACTGGCAGGGAAAAATCAAAAGTATTTGGTGAATCCTGCCCCAAAGCTACTTCGTCCACCACAAAATCCACATGGTCTATTCACGGAGTGAGATCAGGATTTTACAGTGAGAAGTTGGCTTCTAATCATTTAGAGATGTGGCACCATAAATTCACAACATCCATGAAATCATGAAGGCTAAAGACAATAATAACCATGTCTTCCTGTATGCATAAACTAGAAGCTTATGCATTTGAAACAAGCAAGCTCAGGTTGCTAACACCATTAATCAAAACCATGGTTATTAATTTTTATATGATTACCTGCTGAATCTTTTTGTACTCTTCTGCCTGGTCCCCATGAAGTGGAGGGCCAATATCCAAATCAATAGCTGAGCCCTGTTTTTCAGAAGATGATAAACTTGGTGGAGTCTTCTTTGGTGAGTTTTTCCTCTCTGTCACTATTTCCTCTTCCTCATCTTTGTTCTTCTTTTTTCCATGTTCTTCTGCACTTTTTGACTTATATACCCACAGTTCAGACTTTTCCACCGACTGTCTTAATACATCCAAATCAGATTTTATTTGTTTATATGATTCAACATCACTGTCTGACACTAGCAGCTGGACCTAAAGGGATACAAATTATATTTATTAAATGATGATTTAGGCTTTTCATGGTGGATCAATCTTGACATCAATTCTGCTCCTGGGTGTTTGTACTGTGTGGAAGTAAGCTGTGCTGCTGGAGTGTCAGAGGAAAATACTGCCTCAATCTCCATCCTCAGATAGACCCTGAAGATGGAGCCAGTACACTCCACTGAAATGCTGGTAATACAGGCCACTTCTGTTTCTCTGACAAGATTCACTGTCTCTTTTATGGAGGTGAAAAGCTTTATTACATATGTTGGGGAATGGGACATGGTCTTTTGGACCACAAAAACTAACTAGTAGCAGGCTATGTGTGGACCTAATGCGGTGAGTTGGAAAGCCCTGTTCTAGATCACAAGAGTTTCCATATTTTCATCAAATATGGACACCATATCAAGAAAAGCAGGCACTAGAATGTAACAGCATGGGACTGTCAAGACATGTGCCAATTTATATTGTAACGTGGATGGCCAGAGCATTGCTAGGTAATGGACCAGTGAACACCCCACCACCAAATACATACAAGGAAAAGATGTAAGATGTGTCTCAGTGGAGGGATGTTATTGTGTGTTGCTATGGAACAGCGCAGCAATGAAGTCATCAGCTAGGTATCACATGACCTGTTCTCTGTGTGGTCTTTCTTATGCAACAATAGAATTGTGTTTTCTGTACATGGTCCCTGCGGAGGCTATATAATGAGAACAGCACTAGCAGTTCAGTTCAGTGCTCGGTAGGAGAAAGCCATGGAAGTTCGTACAAGACATGTGAAGACTAAAGTGTGATTAAAAGTCTTTATTCATGTGTAATATTTGGAGAGATTTGAAGCACTAGTTCCTGTGTTTTAATTTCATGACCAGGAGAGGACTAGTGCATGTGTAACAGTGAATTATAAAGTGTGTGCAAATCAGCAATAGCGCTGTATTTAAGTGTGATTAAGAGAACTTGTAGCTAAGGTGCTAATAAATCCAATCATCTGAACTAGAACCTGTCATTTTTGTCACATGTACCATCCTACACGTGACATTCTGGTGTCAGAATTTGGCAGCTTGATCATACTGGATTCTTCAGCAGTGGTTACAACAGTAAATATGTGACAACTGGGGTTAGAAGTGGTTGGATTTATATTAGATTGAAGACTGAATAGCATATTTGCAGAGCTGTTATATTGAAAATGGAGATGCAACAAATAATCAAAATGGTGGCGAAAAGAATGCCAAAATGGACGCCACCCAAGAAAAAATGGATGCTAATACAAAAACCAACAGAGAGGAAATGAAACAAGAAATAAGAGCCAGCCAGAAACACATGAAAGAGATGATCACAACCAGTCAAGAGATGTTGGAGGTCGCAATATAATCCATACGGCCAGAGAGGGTTGAGACGATCCAACAGCAAGTTGAAAACATCATGACGCACATCAACCACAAGATGCAGTCTCTCCAGAAAACCTGCCAAGAGATGACCACATGACATGAAGCAACAGTGGCATATACAGAGAAGATTCAGCCCTTTCCAAGGATGATGCAGTCTGTAGCAGAGCTTCAAAAAGCCCCCAAGGAAGAAACGGCAGTGACACAGTTGGAGGACTGAGGGAGTGGTGTGGGGACCAGAATTTGGCTGCAGGGCACCACCAGAGGCTAAAGGGAAGAATCCAGGAAGAGACTGACCATTGCTGACAGTAGGATGACCTGCGCTACAGGAGTGCCATGGCTTAGGACAGGCATCATCAGAAAGGACTGCACCAGGGCCATGGTTGAGCGAGCAACCCAGAGGGTGGGGCACCTCGGGAAGAATTTATGGAGGCACTACAAAGAAAAATGGGAACAAAGGATCTGGGCAGCAAGCGGCAATTATATGTGAGAAAGAAGAGGGCAACTGCAAATGGAATTGGAGTGGGGAGCTTAACGCAGCAGTCAACTCTGGGAAGAGGAGGACCAAATTACAAGAACCTCGAGAAGACCCTAGAACAAGAATTCGTGACGAGAGCAAATGGGATGTCCAGTGGGTTTTGGAAAATGAGGAAATGGACCTTTTGATGAGGTCGGCTCCCTCCAAAATGAAGAGAGATTGTGCACAGAGTAAGAGCCAGAAATGTGGAAGCACCTGCCACTCGGGAAAGTTTTGCCCTCACAACACACACGTGCGCATGCACACACACACACACAAGGGATGATGCTGAGAACCTGAAATGACTGCAACCCTATCAGGGAGCTGCGCAGGATGAGCGCCTTTAAGGAGGGAGTGGATGTACCAGTTGAAGAGTGATCACCATGGAGGAACTGAGCCACAGGAAAGTGACGTCATGAGCAGAAACTTCAGAAGGAAGGAGTGGTGATGCACCAACAGGCTATTCAGAAAGAACAGCCTTAAGGAGGAAGCAATATAATGTGAATGGCCAGAGCACTGCTAGGAATCATGTGACTTGTTCTTTCTTCTTTCTTCATGTGTAATATTTGGCATGATTTAAAGCCCTGGTTCCTGTGTTTTAATTGAATTACCAGGAGAGGACTAGTGTGTGTGTAACAGTGCATTACAGAGTGTGTGTAAATCAGCAACAGCGCTGTATTTAAGTGTGATAATGAGAACTTGTAACTAAGGCGCTAATGAATCCCATCATCTGAACTGGAATCTGTCATTTTCATCATGCGTACCAGCCTACATGTGACAATATTATCAAAAGTAATGGATTTTTCTCCAGGTAAAGAAATATGATGCACTCTGTTACTGCCAACAAGACACAACTATTTCTGCAGGTTTCCAGTTAAGTTGCTGCTCATGGAGGAAATTCAATTTTTATCATCACAGGAATTCAACACAAATAAATTTTCACACCCAATGTATAATACTGAACTCTGAAACTGAGTGAGCTTGTAGGCTGATGTGTACTTTACAATAATTATGGTCTTCTGGAAAGTGATGCCATTCAGTTCACTAGACACGCACCATTCTTTGAGAGCAACCTGCTGCCTCTGTCTTCATGGTAAAAGAGTGATCCAAAAAGGGCTCTTCCCTTTCCTTCACTTCCCTATCTCCTACTCTCTTGTCCCCATTTGTTCCTCTTATACATAACATTTACTGTATACTCCCAATTGTCTATGCTAATAGGTGGCTGGGGCGAAAAAGATGCACAAATAATCCAAAAATACAGTTAATCCAAAACATTTATTGTCATGTGTGTTAGTGACTAAAGATGGGGTTCAGATCGGTAATTGGATTTATTGACCACTTACAAGTGGTAAAAAAAAGTAAAGCTAGCCCTGTAACAGGCCGTGAAGGCCCATAGGGTTGTGAGACGTTCAGGGTCCCACATTATCTAGACAATCGGCTCAAAGATGGTGGCAAGGTTGTCAACCTTACGCGCCGGCCGTGCTTTACTCCCCAGGAAAATTATTTACTTAATTCCTGGTACTCATTTCTGTTAGAGGCTGAGTCGACCCCAGGGCCATAGTGTGGCTGGAAGGATAGGTCAACTGACAAAAATCCAATGACCTCATTGGGACTTGTACCCGTGACCTTCCGGCTTGTAGCACAGCCCCTCAACCAACTATACTACCACATGCTCCCACTTACAAGTGGTAACTACAACTAATTATAACACTCTAAGGATTACTGCAATGATAACACATAAATAACACCTTCAACGTCTGCTTACATTAGTTATTGCTTGGTAACACATCTCAGCAATGGGTAGGCCTTCACAATGTCTTCACTATCTGTTTCCTGGCAACGGATTTTAACACAAGCATTGTATCAATCACACTGCAGATATCACTGCACTACAGCACACATAAAAGTCTTAAATTCACATGTTAAGTATTCATGGGTCAACTTCTTGTACTCTTTTGTACTCCTCAAGCTTACTCCTTGCTTGCTTCTGCCACCTACTGCTCCTGCTTAGGAATTCTGCACACTTATACAGATGTAGCACACATACATCACAGAAAACATATGTTATGTGTTCACTATCCAGCCAGTCCAGTGGCGAGCTGGCTGGAACTATGGAAAACACGTCACAAGACTTCTACCCACTGTTCTGCAACATCACTGCAAATACTGCTCCAGTATTGTTGGCTGTGTGTGTGTTGCAGGCGTTGCCTAGCAATGGATTTACATGTCACATTGCTCCCTCTTTAAGGCTGTTTGTCCTGAATAGCCTATTGATGTGTCACAGTTCCTTCCTTTCTGAGGTCTCTGCTTGCGACACCTTATCTTCCTTCCTGTTGCTTGGTGTTCCACCCCCCCCCCCCCAACTTTGGAAGGGGCCGACCCCTCCACTTCGGCCAGTTACTTATTTTATGCAGTCTAGTGGAAGTCTTGACAATTTGTTTCACAATATTCAATCTGGAAATACCATATAAGGTTTTCCTGAGTGTTCTTCCACTTCCCACATGTGATCGTTGTCCTGACCTCTACCTTCTGATGCTGTCCATGGTTGTCCTCTTCTTCCTCAGATATAGTGGCGGTCTGACACCTAGATCCTTCGTTTACTTGCTGCCTCATGCCTGTTGCATTCCAGGCCCTTCCAACATCTCTTCCCAAATGTCCATCCTTTCCAGGTTTCTTGTACCACACTGTCCTGGTCATATCCTCGGAATCACGTCCCCTGCACGATGCCACTGTTGTATGGTGGGTCATCTTCCCACAGGTGGCAGCCAACTTCCTCCAGGATCCACGATCTCCTTGGGTCAGTTCCTTTGGCTTTCTGCATGCCCTGCAGCTAGCTGCCAGCTCCTATGCCACTTCTTCATTGGTCCAGAAGATTTCAGTGTGGCTTCTTCCTTGGGGACCTCTGGATGCTCTGCTTTGGATTCCATATCCATTGGAGTTGGTTCCTTGCATTCCAGACATGCCTCCAACATCCTTTCATGACGGGCATCCAACTTGGCCATTATCCCTTTGTGTATGGCTTTAATTTATTCTTGGAAGGCTTCCCTTTCAGCCCACCTTTCTTATTGAGCGGCTTCCGTCTTGGTGTCAATTTTGGTTTCCGTCCTTTCTTGGCTGGTTCTTATTTCTGCCAGCAGGACTGCCATCATTTGTTCCACTTCCATAGTGTGGTGGTATAACTTTTTACTGCAGCCTTCATTCTAATAATTCAATCAATCACTCTGATCCAATTCCAGTTCTGACACTAACTGTCACAGGTATCAGTGACTATAGGCAGGGTTCAGATTCGTAATTGGATTTAGTCTAGTACAAACTTACAGGTTGCAAATGCAAGTAATTATAGCACTCTAATGATTACTGTAATGTTAACACATAAGTAACATCTTCAACGTCTGCTTACACTTGTCATTGCTAGGTAACATATCTCAGCAATGGGTAGGCCTTCACAATGTCTTCACTATCTGTTTCCTGGCAACGGATTTTAACACAAGCACTGTATCAGTCACACTGCAGATATCACTGCACTACAGCACACGTAAAGTCTTCAATTCACATGTTAAGTATTCACAGGTCAACTTCTTGTACTCTTCTGTACTCCTCAAGCTTACTGCTTGCTTGCTTCTGCCACTTACTGCTCCTGCTTCTGTACTCCTCAAGCTTACTGCTTGCTTGCTTCTGCCACTTACTGCTCCTGCTTAGGAACTCTGCACACATACAGATTCAGCAGACACAGATCTCAGAAAATTCACTATTCAGCAAGTCCACTGCCATGCTGGCTGGACCTACAGAAAACATGTCACGTGACCTCTACCCACTGTTCTGTGATATCACTGTGGACATAAAGAAAACACTGCTCCAGTATTGTTGGCCACACGTGTGTTACGGGCATTGCCTAGCAATGGATTTACATGCCAATATTTTATGCTACAACATGGAAACTGCTGAATATAGAAATTCTAAAATGTATGCATAGCATCAAGATTTCCTTAATTACCTAGATAACCATAAGATCTATGGAATAAAGGGTATTTCATTTTTCTCTACAATGTCTATTCAAAGCATATTCCGCTAGGATAAATATTTAGTACGTTACACTTGAGACAGACAAACAAATGAGCATAGGTCATTATATTAAGTTGTCATTAAAACTGCCTAATCTAATTAAAAACTTAAATAGCTCAATATTCCTTTTTATAAAATTCACCAAATCATGCAAATCTAATTGCCTGTTCCCAAGTTATTTCATGTGTACAGACAGAAATTAGATGAAGAGACTGGGAAGACTAAACGGCAGCTATACAGGATTGCAAATATGCCTACAAAAGGTGCACAGATAAGCAGAAAACTGGATAATTACGAATATGTAACCCATGGACAAAACAACCCTTCAAAGTGCCACTATTCCCATTCTCAATAAAAACACAGCCCTTTCAAGGGTCATTGATTCCCACTAGTTCACTTACAGCTCCAATGAATGTATAAGGGGTGGGTCTTCTTGGCCCTTGCACCACGACCACAGTGATCTGAACCACCTGTAATGGTGGGTTCTGTTATCTCATGTTGTGTATTGTGCTGCTTGTCTTGTTTTTGAATGCTTTCAACAACAAGGTACACAGCATGAAACACAACAGGAGATAACACATCCCCCCAACTCAAACACATATCCGCATCGAGAAGACTTCATACGAAACAACAGAAAATAGCAGTTTCTTGCCCAATAATTTTAACACCTGATGATGACCACGTCTATTGGAACACGTAGTGATGAACCTTAAAACTTTTACAGTGAATAACTTTTAACAAATTTTATAGAACATAGTACTGCACATGGGATTTTAAAAAACTAATCAGGATTAAAAGTTATCTGTGGCGGAGTCAGCAATCAGTAAGAATGCGAGCACAGAAGCAAAGGACATTGTTGTGATCCATCATCAGGCAATGACTGGTGAAGACACAGCAGGTTGAGAAGACCTAGTGTCCTATAGTGATTTGTGAAGTGTAGTAACGAGTTGTATAAGTGTGCAATAAATCCAATTACCAATCCAAATCTTGTCTACAATCACTCTAAAATCGTGACAATATCAAAGTAATTATTTCATCCTTGTATGTATAAATACATTTCCTTCTACAATTCAGTTTGTAACTTAGGAGTTCTATCTTGTGTGATATGAGGCTGTGTAGCCCACTGAAAATCTCTGCTCTGCTTGCTACCTGCTTCATGCTGTTTCTTGCTTGCCTTATTCTTTGATCCTGAAGATGGAGGTGAAATCTTAGTTGACCTTCAACTGACTATAAGGTATTACATTCCAGAAGACAGAACTCTTTCAAAGCATCACTGTGAAAACCTCAATTTCTATAATTTGTATCTGTTTAAGACGTTAATTTCTAGATATGAAATGCTGAATGTCACTGTTTATTTGGCAGAACATATTACCAATATACAGGTATTCCTCAAATTATGTGACAGCTGTGTTCCAAAAAAGTGAGAGGGCAAAATCACATAAATGGAACACAATTTTCCTTTCTCCCCCCACATTCCACCTTCATCACCCATATAAAGAATATTCAAACTTCTCTCTACGTCAGTAATGAAGCAATTCACATTAAGGCAAGTACTATTCACTGAAATTTATCTAAATTAGATGAGCACATTAAAATGAAATCACCTGTTTGAAAGCCTGAAGGACTTCTTGACGCTGACTGAAGTGCTGGAACAGCAGATGCAGTGCCCCAGATACCAATGGAGGATAATCATGCATGGTAAGGTGAAGCAGAACTCGTAAGAATGTCCGTCCACCTTGCCCATCCAGATCCAGGGCAGCACACTCTTCACTGAAGATATTTTTTAATCAGTGGTAATTTTAAGATAAAATTATATTAACATGTTTCATTATTCCAACATTCATTTGTTCTACTTCCCTCTTTCCACCAAAATTTTCAATTCACAATTATTACCTGCTTCCAAAAATGCCTTCTGCTTGAGTTCCAATACTCTCCAAGTCAATATCCTTCTGACCAATGGACACAGTATCACCAGAACTTCTCTCAGTCTCATCAAATTCCCTCTTGAATATGGAAAGTAAACAGCTAATACGGTAGTCGAGTCTCACATCCAAGATAAACTGAAATTATATCAATCATAATGAATTTTAAATGGGCAGTGACTTGCTATGATACAGTCTTCTCATACAAGATTACAGCACTGATCTGGCTCATAATACTGTGTCGTGCTGCCTATATCTGAGTCAGGGCGGACATCCATTGTTAGGCAATGGCTTGGTAACCATGATTCCGTATTGTTGTCGGGGTGACAATGAAACAAGTTCACATGACACTGCATACATAACAGATGTTACCACAGAAATGAAATTAGGACTAGTGCAGTTTCTGCGGTGAGGAATACATTAGCTACTGATGTACAAAACACGTGAAATGGGACCCTTGAACAAGGTGCCTTCTAGGCCGCTGACTTACAGTTGTAAGAGACCGGGAGAAATCAGAACAGAAGGTACACACACAGAAGTGAGAGGAGAGTTCTGTAGTCAGAATTACAGCCAGCAGTTATAGGCAGATTTAAGAACTGAAGACAGAGCTCAGAAGCGAAGTCAAACAGTTCAGAAGTACGAGCGAAAATAGAAAGTGTGTGAACTGTTATAATTGAGTGTAAATGTGTAGTATCATCCAATAGACACAACGATAAAATCTAAGGAACCAAAATTATTTGTCACGCTACCTCCTATACGCGACAATACTTATGAAAAGGTTGTGTCATGAAGTTATTACTGCAGGACGAACACGAAGACAAAACAATACCATTCTTTAAAATTCTTCTCCTTGGTTCATGAAATAAGGCTACACATACATTAATTATCAAGTGAAGTTCCTGCTAGTACTGATTAAGGTGTCCTCTTTGAAATGTCGATGGTAGATGCATGAATGCACATGGACTCTCAAGAAACACCACCACTCAGAAACTGCAAAATTGAGAGACATACCAGATACATTACACTCAGCCCTGCGGCTAACTTCACCATTCAGGGGCTTGCAGCAAGGAGCAAAGTGGTAGCACAGGTTGTGCAAGAGGGACAGGCAGATCTACTAGACAACAGTGTGACAGAGTGGTCCAAAACTTCTGACAAACCTTGTCAATTAATATATTATAAAAGGATTTTCCTCATAATATGAATTCTTCACCAGATGTTATTTGGGTGATAAAACTAAAGAGGCTGAGATGGGTGAAGTATATAGTAAAAACACGCACAAAATTTCAGTCAGAAAACCTGAAGGGAAGAGATAACTTGAAGACCATGGAATGATCAAATTAAATTTTGCTATGCTATGCAATAAATGTGTTATGGTAATATTCGTAATTCTAACACACACAGGATGCAATATTATATTAAATTACTATTTTCTACTGAATGTCAAAGCAATAAAGGACGTGGTTACAACATATTTACCTGAAGTATCTCAATGATTTTCAGTTTCGTATCCATCACTAAAGGATACTCTTTTTTGAGTTGGGAAGGTTTCTTCTGGACTGATGGTGAGATGACTGTTCGGGCAAGCCCTGCTGCACCTAGTGTGAGGTTTGTCACAAATCCACCCATATCTCCAATGGATCGCAGGACCCCACCTTCAGCTGTTATTATAAACCACGATAAATAAATTACAAAAATCGATGTTAGTGTACAACAATGAATTCACACAAACTGAATAGCATTTTGCCTCCAACAGTCTTTCTCCAAAAGCTGTTAAAAGAACAATTCATTAAATACCAGTGTTCATACTCAGGATTAATATGCAGAATTACCATATTTCAAACTTTAATAGCCCGTTAGTTTGTATTTAATTAGAATCTCCTTGGAGTTGGATCATACTGTCAACTACAAAATGAATGATAATTTCTTGTGAGTTTTCTCGACACTTCTTAATTACTTGCAATTTTTTACGCTACACTGTCTTTCATTTCGGTGGCTAACGCGTTATTTCTCAAAGAGTCTCTTTCCTGATATGTGGGCATTTAATATACTCAGTCTCTTCACACAGAATCTTATGGTAATTACTTGTCAGTTAACAATTCACATCATTCACGAACTCTGTTACAGACATGTTCCAACCAGAGACAACCAGTGCAAAGGTTACTCTGGCAAGCAATGGTGCAAAACACTGGAGGATGCCTCATTTCTTGTAACGTCTCACAATTTTAAGTAAGTTTCTGACTGGGATAGACTTGAAAGGATTCTGATGATGGTGTATACTGTACTGTATTTAGAGACTCAGTTATTTTAGGAAGAATTTTAACTGCATTATCAGAACACAAATATCCACTCCAAATTGTGATATAAATGCAAAGTGCAGATGTTAGTACAAAAAACAGTGTAAACAGGGTACCTTTCCAGCTTGACTACAAAGGACACATTAGCCTCCATCAGACTTTCAAACTAAAGCCATAAACACTTAAAACCGATGTTTCTTGAAAGACTGATGTTGGCTAGTGTTAACTTGTAAGAAGATGAAATAAGCAGAATTCAAATGAAAAAGAAGGAGAGGTTTTAATTCCTGGAGTACAGAATTTGTGAAAAAATAATTTAATCTCCTCTTTTAGTGCACTGTTATTACCTGACATCTGATTTCATTCTGCATTTACCTGTCACACAAATCATAAAGATCTTCACTTTCTGCATCCTATCAGGATTTTAAATATGCCACGAGTCCTGTTATCAACCATCTCTATTTATTAATAAACATTTCATATTTACTATCATTTAAAATTACAAAAATAATTTATGAAATTACATCATATGATTTAAAAACTTATGTGAAAATGTCATACTCCAAGCTACAGCTATTCCAAGTGGTACAAGTAACAATGATGTAATCAGAAAAAATAATATAATTGTGAAGTATTCGAACTTAGAAAGAAAAGTTCTGGTACTCACTGACATCCAGGGCAAATTTTGTATACAAAGAAAAATAAGACTGTCTTCTGCGATGGAACATGTAGACTGGAAGATAGTTACTAATGTTTCAGAGGAACCTGCTCCCTAAATTTTCTGGGTATCACTCTTCTATCCCAAAATGGAAGCAGCAAGTTTCTATGAAACATTGGCACTATCCAGCATGCTTCATTGTGTCACATCTGAGCAGATAATATACTTCACAGTCAGCACTGTGGGAACCTCAAATCTGACAAAGCAAAATAATGCTGCAAGTTTTCAGTGAAGATGGATACCGAATGAAAAGTATGGGAGAGGCAAATACAATTCACTCTTAGTGTAAAATTCTCAGATGATTCTCAATGCGTAATTCTGTTGACAAGCTGAAATATGAAATTGTTACTGTCCACAGTCAGCAAAAAGAGCAATGGCAGTGTTCGGACAAACAAAGCACAACAAAACAATTTGAAGTAGTTTGGTAACACCCATAAAAGGTGAAATGTTCAAAAGTGACATTACATTTGCACACGATATTTTAGTATACAGAAATAAAGGAAACATGGTAGTGAACTTGGGATAAATTAAAACTTGAACTACTGAGTTTTCACTGACCATCCCAGAGGCCTAAACATGTCAGATCCTTTTGAGTTATTATTTTGTCCAGCTTTTCCTTAAGTCCTAACTCTATTCAAACAGTTCATCTTGTGTTCTCTGATGATTACACATAAAAGACAGAATTTTCAGAATCATTTCAGTTCTCAGGATTAATTTCTGTACTTTCAGGTTGTAAAATAAGATTCCACTGTCTCAGTTTCACAGCCATATCACATCACATAATTACTCACTTGCAGGGGCAATCAACAACTAACATGCAGTAATGTTGTATTCTTGCATCNGGGGGGGGGGGTTACACTCCACCACGCAGCAATGTTAAGATTTAAAATGAAATCCTTTAAAATCTGTCACTGCACTATATTATTCGTTCTACTTTGCCATCATTAGATGCACTGAAATTTGGGGGAACTGCTATGCTTTTGCTTTACTGTGATCAGTGTTTTTCATATTTATACTGTTTCCAAATGAAGTAAATGTAGTTCCTTCTTTTGTGTCACATGTGTTGTATCTGTAACATGTAATGATGAACTGTGTCATTCCCTTATCTTCATGGAACACCTTTAAGTTGTATATTGTTAATGTGGTTGATTGTGTACTTACTCTTTGTTAACCAGTTCCTCAGCAAACTCACAACATCATGACTGCAAATTAGACAGATAACAGGCATACAAGTATGCACACATTCAACCACATTAACAATATACAACTTAAAAGTGTTCCATGAAGATAAAATACTAACACACTTTACCATTACACATTACAGAGACATAATACATGGGGCACAGGAGGAGAAACTACACTGACTGCATTTAGAAACATTATAAATATGAAAAACACTGATCACAGTAATGCAGAAGGCATAGCAGTTCCCCCAAATTTCAACGCAACTGATGATGGCTGAGTAGGACAAAACATTTAGTGCAGTTACAGATATTTAATTCGAAATCTTAACATTATTGCATGGTGGATGGTAAACAAAACCAAATTCAAATTCACATGCAGTAAGCAGTATTATGTCAGCATCAATTTTAATCCACACACACACATACACACACACACACACATACATATATATATATAAATAACAAGCTAACAATGCCTGCTTCTGTGTAATAATGTATATTAGCAAGTTGGCAATAGTTACGGATAGGTGCACAAGATACCAGAAATAAACAGCAGAGGAATATATGATTGAGCGAACACTGTGGAGTCCATCTCTGCCAAAAAAAAGTTCATAGTGTACCCACAGACAGTAACATGGCTCACTGAATGTTCCTCTATAAACTTTACTGAAATGCAATCTTTTCTCAAGATCATACTCAGTCAAACTGTGATTTCAATGCATCTCTGAAGGGCTACAATGTATATGAATATATCACAATCCAAAAAGTACAGTGTAACCAAGGTCCTTACTCTCAGACAAAAAATGCTGCATATGCACAGAAACGGTTTTCTCAGCAAATTTAATTTCAATAATGCTGATAACTGTTAATAATCTTTCATTCAAATTCGATGGGCTCTATGCCAGTGACAATTCTATGTCATCATTGGTTTATTTAATGACATTGTCAGTAATCAGACCACATAACATCCAGCAATTTGACAGTTATAATGAATTGATAACAATAAAGCAATCATGGCATAATTAAGACACTACCTCCAAGGCTGCATGGAGAAACTGAGGAAAATGATGAAAGGTGTCCCAGCTGAGGCTCATGATAATGTAGTCATTTCTTAGTGGTGAGAAGTTGGGGCAATGATAGTACAAGTACTCCATATGGAGTAGGCTACATTTGCTATTGTAGAAAGAACTTATGTTGCAACACACTATTCCTCGCTTTGGTGGCCACGTGTCTGTAAAAGTACTGCGTAGCTGACCTTCGCAATGTTTGTTTTCCGAGTCAGCAATGTGACCACTCTCTATTCCCCTTTCACTCTAAAGAAAAGTCCCTTTGTTCAAATTGAAGCTTCTATGTGTAAGGCAAGATATTCTCAGTGTCAACATGGCTCAGAGACGAAAGCAGCTGAAGGCCACGCGAGCTCTCGGAGAAGAAGAAATCTGTGATTTGATCTCCGATGAGTTATCTGACTTGCCAACTGCTTCGTCTTCTGATAGCGAGGGCAGTGTCAGTGGCAGTGACAGGGGCCCCCAAAATATTGTGACCAGAAGAGAAAGTGAAAGTGACAGTGAGAGCTCCGATGAAAGTGCGAGTGCTAGCATTGCGGGGACAGCCACATAGGGTAAAGTGGACAAAACACTCACTTTGGGAAAGTTTACTGGTGATCCAGGGGTGAGACAAATGCCATCAGACCCTACGCAAGTGTCTGAACAGGAGGAAGGGGGACATTCTTCTTCAGTCCTGTAGGGATACTCGCGTCGTGAATATGATTTCCACTATTCACAATTCGAGCATGGTCGATGTTCAAAGACGACATGGGCAAGTGAAGAAGAAGCCTCTTTGTATTTCTCAGTACAATATGTTCATGAAGGGAGTTGATAGAGCCGACCAATACTTGGCCTATTATTCCCTTCCTAGGAAAACAGTAAAATGGATGAAGAAAGTTGCCTTGTGGCTTACAAATTGTGCCCTTTTAAATTCATTTTTGGTTTTCAAAGAGCTAAACGAAAATTCAACTTTGAAATACAAGGCATTTCTCATGAATGTGGCAAAAGCCTGGGCTACAGACCTCATGGTGGCAGCAGAACCTGCATCAGACACAGACGTAGTACAACCTGGACCATCTAGTCCCACCCCATGGAGGCCTCATATGGACCCCCCTGGGCGACTCTCGGGTGATATGTGGAAACATACCCTCGTGAAAATTGCGATGAGCGAACAATCGATGGGGAAGTACCCTTCTAGGCATTGCTGTGTGTGCGCTGTGCACAACAAGCAAAGCAAGACTTCTTACGTCTGCAAGTTCTGCGTCATGCCTCTTCACAGAGGGGAATGTTTCCAGAAATATCACACTCTGAGGCACTTCTAGGAGCTCTGGTAAGTCTTCTCCAAAAATTTTAGTTCATAAAATTAATTAGGAGATTTTATATTAATTTTTAAAGTGAACAGTGCACAAGTTAGGGTAGTAGGTTTAAAAACGCCGGTCCCCAGGGTGATTTAAAAATTTAAATCACTGGTCCGCGAAGTGATAGGAGAAAAAGCTCATTTGAAATTTTGGTTGTACTTAAACATGAATTCTGAAAAATGTCAGAGTCATGTAAGAGTTAATTCTGGAGTGGTATCAATTTGAAAAGTGAGAAAGACTAAACTCGTTAATGCAAGAATATTAACTTATGTGTAAGAAGCCTCAATATGAACATGACAGAAGTCTATCTGCAAGTATTGTTTTGACAGGTGAATACAATAAAATAGGGCAACAACACCTCCCTTGAATTACCAACAAGGGGAACAGAAATGTGTAAGAAATCTCGTAAGACCACCAGTGTGTTAATACCTTGCAGCTCCTCGTGATGTAATGGTAACTATTCAAAAAAGCCAGCAAACAATTCTTTCACAGCAAACTATTTTCATGAAAAGCTAGATCTATAAAAAAACAGGCAAAGATTTAGGGATATTGGGATTCTGGGTTTGTTCATCATTTGGTATTTTGTATCGAACACAATGTTTTGTATTGAGGAGGTTTTCCAGAGAGCAGCCCTTCCCAATGGACCGAACTGAACAGATGCCTCTCTACCTTTTTACCTGTGGACAGAAACAGATTCAGTCTCTAAAACATTATGTTCTGTTCTGAATATCAGACAAAGGACATAATCCAGAAACCAAGAAATCCTAAGAGAATATACCACCTTCAGAACCCTACAGAACTGTACTGTAACTATAGCAAACAGAGAACTATGGACTCTGTAGTCACAGCCTTTTTCAGATACACATGGATATAGCCTGAAAAGGGTACACAGAAAATACAATCTGCTAGGTGAAGCAAAATACATTAGTCACTATTCTGATCCTGTCTGTAAGGAACAAAAGCTCCTGTGATAATATAAAAATAGAAAAACCAAGACCATAACTTAAAAGGTTTTCTGAAGGATAAGCTTTGCTAAAACATTTTAACGAGACTGAACACAGTTTAATTTCCAGTGTATGTTATTTAAGAGCTAATGAATTTCTGCGGTCTGGATAAAGTAAAACCTGTAAAAAGAATAAGTAAAAAGAATAAGAGTAACATGAATTGTGGACTTTTACTTAACTTAACTTTACCTAGAGATTGCTTGATGGGTACTGCCAGTCATCTTCAAGATTAAAGCTTCTAAAGGGCTTAGAGAAGTAGTGGGGGTAATAAGCAACAGAAATATAATCCGCTGTCCATTGAGGACAAAGTAGCACTCTCATTCCGTATTGTGGAAATCCCAGGTTGCTTCAGTACCTTAAATTATTTATAACCTAATGACCTTCTAACATGCCATCATTTAGTTCTACAATAAGCAGGGACAGGATTTTGTCACATGTTACAAAATGTGTGCAAACACACACAACTGTGTGTATGGGTAAAAATGCACATATATAGGATGAACAAAAAATGTTTTGCTAAATTTTTGGATATGGTTCCACATGATGAAACAATGAAAACATGTCCGACATGGTAACATCTGAGGGCTATGGCTCTTCTGAATTTTACAATGTTTAAGCATACCTTTATGTTCTGTCTAATTGTTACAAAGGTACTCTCATCCCATTCAAAGGCAGCCATGAGTTAGCATGTGTCTTGTACAGTGCAAAGGCAGTAATGAGTTTTGTACTGTGCAAAGGCAGTCACAAGTAAGCATTTTACATTCCATGAGTGGACTGGTGGTCATGTTCACATTTTGTTGTTTTGGTGACAATGGCAAACAATTACACAAACATATAAATATCAAACAGGCATTCACATATGGTTTGGCAGATGGCAATATGAGAGAAGCATGCTGTCTTTATCCAAAATTGTTCCCTGGCCACAGAATCCCAGAACAGATTATGTTAATTCTGATTCATCAGTGTCTCAGAGACAGTGGAGCATTTGTGGTGAACTGAATGGGCTGAGGGATACTGTGATCAGTGAGTGGCCTTGATTTGGAGGAAAGAGTGTTGCACCATGTGGAGGAGGAACCTAGAACTAGCAAAATGAGGACTGAAGCTGCAGAAAGTCTCCCCCAAAACACAGTTGTAAGACTGTTATATATACAACTATTGCATCCTTACAATCTTCAATGGGTTCAGGGTCTTAATCCTACTGACTATCCTGCAATTCAGTTGATGGCATCTCCAAATGTGTGCAACTAATCCATATCTCCTATCTGACATCTGACTGACAAAGCAGGATGTACATGAGATTGCATTACTCACTTCCATGATACTCATATGTGGGCAGATGAAAACACCCATGCTATTCTGAAACTGAGGCATTAACAATGACTTCTGATTAATTTGTGGGCAGATATAGTCAATTCAATTCAATTCAATTTTATTTCATCCATGAATCATTATACATGATATGGGACAAGTCAAAGATTAATATTAATACTAATACTAAATAGTAATAAATATATATATAATGGGGGACTGGCATGTTTAGCCAAGGAGACTAACAGGAGTGGCATACCATAATATTTTGGTAAATTTTCTACCACAACCCATGGATGATGTGCCTCTATGAATACAAAATCACATGTGGTTCATGCACACAGTGATGTTAGGCAACATCTACATGAAGGCTTTGGTTAAAAGTGGACGGGTTGAGTTGGGCCCATTCCATGGCCCTTATGCTCACCAGACTTCAATCTGATTGAGTATTTGAAATGTTTGGCTTATGTCACTTCAGTCTATAATATAGGAGAGCTGCAACAGCACATGAAGAATGCTTGTGAAATGATCACAGGGAAGACAGGGACTGGCACTGTACAAGGCTCTGTGGGGAGGTGGGTGGATAGAATACTTGGGTAATTTATTTTAGCTATTGCATGTAATTTTTAGTTTAGCTTTTGTTGCCTAATTATACTCATCCACTGTTTTATCATATTTAAAGGACTTATTATGTTATTTTTCTATGGTTTTTTATACTATTAGTCATTTGATGTGATGTTTTTAATCTTATATATTTTTTTTATAAAAAACTGACTTGTCCAATTGTACATAATGTAACAGTTATGGATGTTAAATAAATCAATCAATCAATCAATCAAACATTCATTCACAATAACTTCAGATATACTAGCCAGGCTATTGTTCACAAACATCATAATATTCAAAATCCAAACCAAAATGTGACTGTTTTGGACACACGTTCATCTTTCCTTCATTTCAATGTGTGTAACCATTTCTGACAGTTTGACAAAACACATTTTGTTCACCCAGTATAAATATACTTCCCACATGTATTCCATCACTGAAGGAAGTTTAAGAGATCATGGGCTGAACTTTACACACTTTAAACCTCCTACCTGTCTAAATATATCATGTGAGAAAAATGTTTATGCATGTTAACAATGAAAGGAGCTTTTACTGAATTTAATGAAGAACCATGACCAGAACATTGTAATACAGTACTGAGGGATAATGAAGGGGCGCCCTGCAAGCAGCTGTGAACTATATTTCTTGTTTGAAATGTTTTACAAGGTATTCTGTCATTCAGACTTTGTACATGAGACCAGCTGTTTATACTGTCAATACATGAAATGTCTCCAGGCAGAAAGTCACTTTTAAATAACAAAATCTGGTAACAGTTTTCTTCTAGGCAGCTCCAAATTTCAAAACAATATAACATGAAAACATGCAAATCACTAATATTTATTATCAACCCTTTCACAGTCAAATACCTATGTGGTGTGGTCAGGTGAAGTATTTTTACAACATTCAGAAAGAAATTATTGTAAGCTTTCTGGAAGGGTTTGATGGTGCTTCATCACATAGTTCTACATGACAGCCAAAAGAGGTCATGAATGATGGGTGTTTACCATCTGTTGACACGATTCCTAGGTGATGTGCAGGAAATTTTAAAACATCACATGAAAGGTAACTAGCCAGATTGTCTAGGGAAGGAGGAAATACTTGCATCCTGACCCTGGAAGAGTTAATGATTCACTCCTTTAATCTAATGCAACACAGCAGCATGTCATCATAAAACAAATGACTATGCTAGGTAAAGAGAAATTTGTTATCACACAACATGCCTTTTTCCAAACCAAATTACAAGAAATATAAAATGTATCACAACATACACGCAGAACTCTTCAATGTAATGCTTCACTTTACTAATAGCCTGTGTACTTCAAGAGTTGGAGTGTCACATTCGCATGAAAAGCCTGCAAGAAAAATCTTTTTTGAGATTAAGACACAATTAGTATAACCCGAGAGAATAGGCATGGTAATAGTGATCTGTGTAAATGTTAATCTGACAGGACAGTTGTTTAACTACTCATGCAGCAGCTGCTCTCACACTTCATCACAATGAAAGAAGATGAACAATAAGAATCTGACCAGAAAAAATAATCAAAGCGATATATTCAATAATATATTATGACTAGAGTAACAGAGTATACTATATAACATATATTTCAAGAGTGAAGCATAACTATTTTCTTTTTCATTGGAAAATGTATTCTAATTCCATACAATTATGACAGCTGCATCCTTCATTTCACATGGCTGATAAAAACATTATTTTTATTGTTTGCATCCTGTTGCATAAGTATAACTAATAATACAAGTTCAACCGTCAATGCAGCAAACTTTTATGTACCACATAAATAAACATGAATGTGGTCACTTTATCGCCTGTGTACATAGGGATCCCATATTACGATCGAGTAATGTAATAAAGTGTAATTAGCAACACTTGAGGATTATTCCTTAAGGGTTGAAACATGTGGTGTAACCGAAATAAATAAAAGCTCTTGTGCTGACAATTGAATTTGTATTATTAGTTCTATAAAGCATTGCTCTAATTAAAATCAGGGCATGTAAGTGGGGAAAGACTGTTCATAACTAAATATCTCCTGACTATAAAACTTAAGTGTATGCCAGTGACAAGCAAGACTTTTTGCTTTGCTTGGTACGGTTTACACTTATAACCCTGTGGGTGTTAGGAGGCATGCTGTGACTTACTGCTTATTAAGCATTTCATGACCAAGGTCTGAAGCCTATAGTCTCTTTCATGGCTATGTCCACAATCAGCATGTGTGCTGATTTAGAGGCATGTCAGCATTCATACCTGTATGCTGCTGGAGATAAATCAGGCTGAATCATCCTACATGAAACCCAGTATAAAAGTAATTACAAATAAACTTCTGTCAGACTGTGAAGTGATCCAACACTTGGTAAAATGCTCAGCAGCAGCAGAATAGTGTATTAAAAAATCTCAATAAAAAGGCTGTATATGGGCAAGTGAGTATCTTAAAAAATGAATATAACTCAACCTGGAGTTAAAAGGAAAGCAACAAAATAAAGTTGTCAACCCTTACACCATGGAGGAACGATATAGAGTTTGATACATTACTCTGATTATAACAAAATGTGCCCTGAAGATTAAATGTGTGATGACTCCCATGATTTGGGCATGTGAATGAGTGAGGCGTTAACCACAGTGGGTCACCTTGTAACAAACTACCATGGGAAACATGAGTGTGCCCAGTTTGACACTGAACAACTTGATACTTAGGTCTATTTTTATCTTTCCCTTTGCCTCCTATCCGATTTGTGCTGGGGCTGTTCTGTCACAAGTGAAAATGGCCTAATCATTAAGATGACTAGACATCTTCATTTGATGTCGAGATTAAGAATACACTGAGCTTTACATCCATGCCCTCTGTACAACTTCATGTTATGGTGCTGGTCATTTTTTGAGAACATTATTACTGACGGCCAGTGTCAGTGGTTCCAGAAGTTGATGAAAACAGATCATGAACTTATGGATTATGATGCTGTGTAGTTTTGTAGATAGGTACCAATGTTTCAGATGAACCTCCTGACTCCATCTTCAGAGTAGAAGAGTAATTTTCTCTTCTATCTGAACTGAAGAGGGAAGATTCCAATCAAGATCTTTATTTTCCATGCTCCAGTTACAAAATGCTGGTACTGCATTTGACTGACTACCTGCAAATGTCCCCTCAAATGAAGAAGAGCAAGTCAGATTTGGCTAAATAAGGAATTCCTGTATAGTAAGCAACTACCAATAAAAATATTTTCAATATTTAAAATAATACTGTCCATTCGTTTTCTAATTCTGGTCTTTAGTCATGCAATGTTGATTAGCTATATCAGAAAGTACAACATTAACACTTCGCGGACCGGTGATTTAAATATTTAAATCACCCTGGGGACCGGCATTTTTAAACATACTACCCCAACTTGTGCACTGTTCACTTTAAAAATTAATATAAAATCTCCTAATTAATTTTTTGAACTAAAATTTTTGGAGAACACTTACCAATGCTCCTAGAAGTGCTTGAGGATGTGATATTTCTGGAAACTTTCCCCTTTGTGAAGTGGCATTACACAGAACTTGCAAATGTAGACATACTCCTTTTTTTGTGAACTGTGCAAACATGGCATTGCCTAGAAGTAGTCCTCCCCTTGGAATGTTCACTCTTCACAATTTTCACGGAGGTATTTTTCCGCATATCACTCAAGAGTCGCCCTGGGGGGGTCCACATGAGGCATTCGTGGTGTGGGAGTTGNCCCCCTGCCACACTCACTATCAGATTGTGAGTCATTATCACTAGCAGACTCACAAGGGACGTCAGATAGCTCATCGGAGAAGAAGTCAGATATTTCTTGTTCTCCAAGAAATCGCTTAGGTGCCAACTGCNCCCACTAGCTCCTGGCTGATACACACAGCTTGAAGAAGGCAAAGCATTTTCCTTTATAGTCGGTTGAGTAAACAGCGAGGTCAAGTTACTGACTGCTAACTAAACATTCCAGAGTCTTATCACGCATCTGCAGGCAGTTGCGTGCAATGTAGGTGGCGCCAGAGCGATGTATAGTGTGTTGCAACTTATGGTGTTCTAAAAACCTGTTAACACGTGAACGGTCCGCCATGTTTAAAAGTGAAAAACCTTTTATAGGGTGTGCGGTCCGCAAAGTGTTAAGAAAGAATGAAAGTTCATTATAATACCAAGTGCTTCATGATTTTTATGATTATATGGATATGAAATAACATGAACGTTTTTATCTTCACAACACTCTTGTATAAATAACTGAGAAAATATCACTGCGCAAACTGAGCATGGTTGGGTGTTGGCTGGCAGGTGTGCACCTCTTGTTCTACCTAGAATGTTTACAAATGAACTTGGTCTTCATCATCAGCTGATCAGTTTCCTAGGCATTCTAGACAGAACCAGAGGCACACCCAGGCCAGGCCAGGCAATCCCACTGTGCTCAGTTCCTGCAACAGTGTTTCCACAGTCATACCCACAAGTCATGTGAGGATAGAAAATGTCATTCTATTTCATCACAACATGTGCACACACTTGAAGAAATAAACTCACAAATCACACAGGACATGAAGAAAATTATGTTTATTATAGGAATTATACTATGAACTGGATTACTATAACAGTTACAAATAACACTCTAAACAGCAAACCTATGATAAATCAGATTCTCATGGGGACGGACCACACAAAAACATCTGGATGAAAATTATATTCCACAATGAAGATGTACCCCTTTGAGGAGCAACCCACTTTATGGCAAAAATATACTGAACAGTGAACATAAAATGAAACATTATGCATGTTGTTTACCTTCTTCCTCCTCAGCTTCTTGCTGATCAGCTGCATATGAAGGAACATGACACATTAAATTACTGACACAAGTTTAAAGTTACAGGATACAGTGAAGTGATTTACAAAGACCTCAGAAATCTTTTCCAATGATGTAAATTCTGATAATTAATAAATAAAACAAAAAAAGGGGTAAAAATGAAAAATTTATACTACAAAGAGAAAACCTGTCCCAGTACAGCAATCATCCATTAGAGTTCCACAAAGTAACTGGGTACTGAACCAGGATCCATAAAGTGGATGACCTGCGCTACTGCCATGAGACAAACTGTTAACTATTTATTGTGAAGAATTTGGAAGCTGAATAACATGACAATCATTTTCACCATATAGCCACAAAAAAAGTATATAAATTTAAGTCTTAGTTCTAGGCGAAGTTGGAATATCAGGCAGTATACAGCTCATACAGGATCTGCATATACACCACTGAACATTAATTTCTAAATTAATACAATGCCTTACATGAACCAGGATTCAAGGAACAACCACATAAGATAAATATTTCTTTCTTTTTATTAGTTCTGAACTGAACATATGACAAACTGCAAGTGATATGTGGTGGGGGTTAACTAGGAGAAATTATTACAAGCAACTCCAGTGCTAAGGTTTGTGTAACTCTCAACATTAAAATGGTTGAGGTGTCCTCTGAGAACTCAACCCAGACAACAGACCCATGATCATCACACATGTTAAGCGATGCAAATCCTCTTCTTGGGCATGAAGGCTGGATGGTTTAGGATCACATTGTATGGCAGGGCAATCACATTCAATGAACTGTAAAGCAATTGGTAATAGGAAGTCATGGCCCATTTCAAGGTAATATCCTAGCACTCGCTTTGAGGGACTTAGGATAATCATTGTCTCAGTTGAGATGCAAACTGGGCACATCCTGAAAACTGTCATCTGAGCCAACTTGCTTGACAGCATGGTGGCACTGCTGGTCCTTCCAAAACTGCTCTGCCATTATCAGCCCAAACTGACTGAACTTCATCTTCACACAGATGATTTTCTTGTCAAGAAAGTAGGTGTTGAATACAGAAATATCAACAAAATAAAAATGTATTCTTTCATGCCTTTATAAACCTATGCATTAGTACTTGTAGAGACAATTCTAATTGCTGGTCCATGTGGTCAGCACCACTCATTCTCTTGCTGTAATCAACGACAGGTTTTGCTTTTATGATGAATTCCTTCTTATCTGTTTCCATTTACCTTTGTTGCCCATACCATTTTTAATGACATTGTTAAAAGGATGAAAACATGCCACTGCCATGCCATTTTATGGCAAAGGACATCTTATGATTGTACAAAGGCACAACTTCTCTTTTCTTGACATTCAGTCTTGAAGAATTTGCATACATTTTTTATATTGAGCCTCAGAGTGTTAAGGAAATTAGAAACGGGCTCGAACAGAATCTTATACAGAGCTACCAAGGCATACCACTTGCCTGTTTACAGTGTGTATCCATTCTGCAAAAGTGTGTCATGAGTTTCTCAACAGTGGCCTCTTGAGTAGGGAAGATATACAAAATGTTAACTTTTGCAGCATTCATATTCAAAATTGGTGGCAATACCCACTAAAAGACTTTATGGAATTTAAGGTGCCTTATCATAAATGGTGAAGTCCTTTTAGAGGAAATGAAAATCTACATCGCCACTTCACCTGACTCTCATTAATAGCTACGTTCTGCTCTAGAGTGCATAACAATGCAACCTCTGAGCTTTCTAAACAACTGGTCTTGTCCAACGTTTTGTTACTACAACTTCTTTACAATGTGGAGGAAATGAACACATATAAGGGTCCTGCAGGCCGGCCTGCCTGCCTGCCTGCCTGCCAGCCCATATGCCCATCCATCCATCTGCTCTGTCTGCATGTTTCAACCTGAGAAANGAGGAAATGAACACATATAAGGGTCCTGCAGGCCGGCCTGCCTGCCAGCCCATATGCCCATCCATCCATCCATCTGCTCTGTCTGCATGTTTCAACTTGAGAACCACTGGATGGATTTTGGAATAATCGGATGTTAACATTATGCTAGTGAAAACTGCTCCAAATTCATACATTTTCATTTCATACAACTGGTAAAAGAAATGCAGCAGATGCATAATATGTGAGGTGAGTCCGGCACTATTATAACTACCAAAATGTGATAACCACAGTAAGTATAGGAAGCATATTAAACATGGTAATAACTCATAGTAATGACAGGAACCATAGTAAAGCAATCAAAGTGACCAGAATAACAAATTTTAGTGCATTCAAAAATATACATACACTTGAATGCAAACTAAAAATGCCAAGATGTAAAGAATGCATGTGGAAACTGTATGCACTCCACTATGGATTGTACTTTTCCAAAATTGTTTACAAAATGAAAATATCAGAATATGTGAGTCATTCGAAAGGCACGGCATGAAAAATGAGGAGGAGAGAGGAGGTCTGCCAAATTTCCTGTGCTGCTGTATGAGTCTGGCGTGGGCCTTCTAACTACACGTTGTAAAATTCACAATCCTTCCAATTTACGTAGAGTTGAACCGAACAATCTGTTTAAAAAACTAGTGTTCAAACAGACACAGTAGTCCATGTAAATGTATGTTTATTTTTAAACTAATTTCAGATGAAATTCAATGATTAATGTTGAAACATATATGATTATAAGTTACACAAGGCAATAAATTATCAAATTTTTACTTACAATCAATATCACCAGTAGGAAGTTTTCCATTGATGAAGTCACTGTCTGATACACAATCAAGAATGCTCAGTAGTGTTTTAGTTAGTCGCAGCAAGTCGCTAAAACTGTAGAAACCAAAGTAGATCAAATCTCTTGCCAGTTTCACAACCTAAAATTGACAGTACTGTAATAAACTACATGTATTGAAAAAAATTACAATCAAATGTACACCCAATAAATAACTTTATAAGTTATTTACAAATTTATACAAACATTGTATTTGACTGTGAAGAAAGCAGTCTTCTGGGATGTGGCACCGTGAAGATGGAGGCGATACGTTCCTCCGAAACGTCGGTTAGCACCACATCTACACGGTGCCACATCCTAGAAAACTGCTTTCTTCATAGTCACCACTGAGAAAACCTCAAATCTTACACGTACATTGTATTTGACTGTCATTCTGTTCTCAAACTCAACAACTGGAAGACATTTCTACTGTGGTATGCACTTTTCTTTTACAGCACTCCAGCAAGTTTAACTTCAGTGTTGGTTATTGTACACAAGGAGTTAAATGGATAAGATTTAGGTCTCTGTTCAGTGAAGTATCAGTTCTGTAGAGCAATGAATTATCTCAAAAAATATTGTGTGTATGCCAGCATAGGTCAGAAATCAGTGGAGCTTAGAATGGTGAAGGTTAAAACTTGCATTTCAGCGTCATATTGTGACTATTTATTATAGGTTTTGCCTGCCAACACAATTCCTGTATAAATTGAATAAATTTATACTGATGATGGCCATAAAATGGCCAAAACATGTTGTAAAGTATAAAGAAAGTAAAAAGTATATATATTTCAATTTATTTAGGAAGTGTGTTGACAGAACCTATAAGAAATGGTGCAGATTAAAATTCATCTACAGCTATTCAATGCTCAAAATGTTCCTAATCTGTGCATGTAGTTCATTTATGTTTGCTCATACAACACCACTGTAATCAACATTAAGCACTCACACACCTGACATGATGTGTGTAAAGCAGTAGTCACGTTGACTACAATTTCTAATGTACTGCATTGCACACAAGCTGAAGGCTTTGCTGAAATGGCAACCAGTTGGGTACAGCTGATACTACGGACTGCAGGTCACATTATGCAACGTTGACAATGTGCACTGAATTTAGAATCACCTTCAGAGTTTATAATGTGTACGCATGACTGTGAATGATCTGGCTATCTGGCACAAATGACTCATGATCTTTATCAGAGATCTGTGTGTCCATGCCACCAGGGACACAGGATAAAGTAACATTGTTAGGTGAGGCCTGTCAAAGTTCATATCAAAATCAGAAATCCTGATTGGTCACCTGCCACAATGCCCACTGCTTCTGGCAAAGGATCTACCAGTCTGAAGGCAGGTTCCAATTCGTTTATCTAACAAGACTAAATCAGGATGAAGCACAGAGATGAAGCAGCACTCAGTGATGAGATAATCACAAGAACCACATCCTAGCATGTCATAACTGCACATCTCAAGAAGGGATTAAGGCTTACATGCCTCATACCTAATGCACAACATGTACTGTTCCATATGCCTGCCACCTGACTGTGGCTGCAAATGAACACTTACTCCCTCTGACTGCTGTACCTGATAAGGCAACACGTGCTGAAATTCGTTAAAGCCACACATTCTTGTAATCATGCATTGTCTCAGAATGGGTAACCGGTGCCTGATTCCAAACTGTACTGCTATAATATCCTCTCACTGAATAATACATCTGTTGTAATAACAGAAAACCTCCATCCAGTATTCTGAATTAAATACACAGGGTTATTAAAAAAGAATGAACCGATTTCAAGACGCATTGCTTCAGTTCTAAGCATTGTCATGGAATGAGTCAGTGACCATTTGAAAGAGGAGTTATCTAAGTTGTGAATGGCTGCCACAGGGGCACTGAAGTCACGTCATTCTTCCCGCAACGTTCAGTTGTTCGTTTACCCTCGGAATGGTGAGTCCTCAGCAAAAGGCATTCTGCGTTCTTGAGTTCGTGAAAACAAATTTGGTTGTCACGGTGCAGCGTGCTTTTGAAGGCGATTCAGCTTTAATCCGCCCTGTCCTAAGAACATTCGACGGTGGTTTCGACAGTTTCAAGAGAGTGGGTGTCTGTGTAAAGGAAAAAGTCCAGGACGACCACGAGTCTCGGAGGAACAAGTGGCGAGAATACGTGCTGCGTTTGAGAGGAGTCCGCGGAAGTCAACAAATCGAGCTAGCCGTGAGCTTGTGATCCCTCAATCCACTGTCTGGCGTGTGCTAATAGTACGTCTACATTTGAAACCATACAGACTGCGGCTCTTTAAGGCACTTACCAATGACAACAAAAGGAATGGAATTTTGCGATTCGATGCTGGAGATGATGGAAGATGAAACCTTCATTTCACGTTTAATTTTTAGTGATGAAGCGACTTTTCACTTGAGCAGCACAGTCAATCATCACAATGTGCATATTTAGGGAACAGAGCACCCACATGAAACAGATGAGCACGAAAGAGATTCCCCTAAGGTGAACGTCTTCTGTGCTGTGTCTCAGGACAAGGTTTATGGTCCCTTTTTCTTTGAAGGAAACACAGTTACAGGACAAACCTATCTCGATATGCTCCAAAACTGGCTTCACTTCACTGCAAGCAGATTCGCATGACTTCATTTTTCAACAAGATGGAGCACAGCCCCATTGGCACCTGATGGTCCGAGCTTTTTTAAATGAAAAAGTGCCCTAGCGATGGATTGGTTGGAAGGGGGCCAAAGACCTTGCTCTTTGTGCTTGGCATGCAAGATCCCCAGACCTCACCGTGTATGATTTCTTCTTGTGGGGATATGTAAAAGATCACATTTATGTTCCATCGCTACCCACTAACCTCGATGACCATAAACATCGAATAACAACAATCATTAACTCAGTGCATCGTGATATGCTGATACGCGCCTGGGAGGAATTCTCTTATTGCACTGATGTTGCCCGTGCTGCAGGTGGTGGCCACATTGAACACTTGTAAGACAGGAAATAAAAGTTGATTGCGAGTAGAATACTTGTGACTTGGCTGGAGTTTTGTATTACTTTCCTTTAATAAAATATTGCGTAATAAAATCGGTTCATTCTTTTTTAATAACCCTGTATTGTCACGCATTGGGTATATAACGTGAAGAATAACTTCATGCTGTTTTGGATCTAGCGAATTTATTGAACATTTGCTCTCACAATTACACAATTCAGTTTCACAACTACTGCCATCTGCAGTATCACAATTACCTCTCCTGCTGGAGTCACTGCCAGTCAATAACAATGGACTTCAACTCACTCCGGTGAATGCTAGACTGCAACTGACTGGTTACTCTCTCTCACTGACAAATACTCCTGTTATGTAGCTTCTGCACTGACAATGCAGAAAACAGTTACGTGATAGCTTTCACTGTTGCGTGACGTCGTGTTTACCGACTGCCTAGCAACTGTCACTGCACGGACTCCCCTGTTGCGTGATGCCGTGTTTACCAAGGCATTGCTGGGCAACACTGCATAGCATCCAGTGCGCTTTGGCTCAGCTCGGCACAGACAAACACTGCTTTCCTTACTGTTGCTTAACCTCGTTTTCACTGTTCCTTAACTTGGCAACCGACCGTTTATCAAGGGTCTGTCTTCGTGGTAACTTGTTCCACCTCCCGTTGCCCAGCAACAGTTATACATGTCACACTGCTCCCTTCTTAAGGCTGTTCATCCCAAATAGCCTAACAGTGCATCAACGGTCCTTTCCTTCCAAGGCTATACTTGCAACGTCTTCTTCTTGTCTTGCTTGGTGTTTCTTTTCTTCCCGTTGTCCGTTCTTCAACCACTACATCTGCTCCCTTCTTAAGACCAGCTCGTCTAGAGCGGTTTCCTGTTAATTTGTCAGGGGATCCAGTTGTATCACACTCGTCCCTCACATTCATCTATCACACATTCACTCTCTCTGGGGAGGCTGGTACTTCTACATTATTGGTTCCTCCTCTGCTTGAAGTCTCTTTTTCCATTTTGGAGGGGGTCATCCCCTCCACAAGGTCCAATCCATGATTCTCCGCATCCTGCTGGAAGTCTTGGGCATTTGTTTAGTGTTTTTCAGACTGTAGGTCCCAGTAGTGTTTGCTCTCCCAGGCTCCACTTACGGATGCCATCCGTGGTTGTCCCCTTCTTCCTCCTGTGTAGAGGCCGCTTGCCACGTTGATCCTTTGTTCCTTTATGATGTGTACGTAAATTCTTCTTGAGCGGCCCTACTCTCTGGGTTGCCTGCTCAATCATGGCCCTGGTGCGATTTCTCCCATTTTCTTTCTGCTGTGCCACTTTCGCAAGGCGGGTCGTTCCTTTGCTGGCGAATCCCAATCTCTTGTGGGGTCCACACTTTTTCTGGGTGGAGTTCCTGAGGATGTCTCTCTTCAGTTGTGCCACTCTTGCGCAATGGAACATCCTTGTGTCATTTCTCTTCCGCTTTTTCCGTGCCACTATTGCACAGTGGCTCATCCTTCTGCGGGTGACGGCCAGTCTTCTTTGGCACCCATCTTTTCCCTGGGTACGTTTCTTCATATTTCACTGGTTTCGGTCCCTACACCTTTTCTTCTTTGGTTATCCAATAGGCATTACTTCGGCGTCTTCTATGGGGACCTCTCGTTGTTCTGCTGCCTCAGGTTTCTGTTCACTGAGGTTGGTTGTTCTTCTTCTAGATGTGCCTCCGTCGTTTCTCAGTCGGCATCCATTATAGCCAGAAACTCTTTATGGCCAGCCTCTGTCTTCGCTTGGTAGCATTTCATGTTGGCGTCTATTCTTGCCAGCCTGGCTTCCGTCCTTGCTTGGATGGCTATTATCTCCTTCAGAAGTTCCAACATCTGTTGTGAGTTCATTTTGTGGCAGTATTAATAGTCGATGCACTTGTAAACTCGATTATTTGTTGAGGCGTGTTTAAGTGTGTAAACCACTTCTGACACCATACTATCACGTGTTGGGTATGTAAAGTGAAAAATAACTTCACGCTGTTTTGGATCTAGCAAATTTATTGAACACTCGCTCTCACAATTACACAATTTACCACTTCACAACTACTGCCATCTGCAGTATCACAATTACCTCTCCTGCTGGAGTCACTGCCATTCACACGATACGACTCAATAACAATGGACTTCAACTCACTCCGGCGAATGCTGGACTGCAACTGACTGGTTACTCTCTCTCACTGACAAATACTCCTGTTATGTAGCTTCTGCACTGACAACACAGAAAACAGTTACGTGATAGCTTTCACTGTTGCGTGATGTCATGTTTACCGATTGCCTAGCACGAGCTCCCCTGTTGCATAATGCCATGTTTACAAAGGTGTTGCTGGGCAACACTGCGTAGCAACCAGCGTGCTTCAGCTTGGCTTGGCACGGACAAACACCGCTTTCCTTACTGTTGCGTAACCCGTTTCCACTGTTGTGTAACTTGACAAATGACCATTTATCTAGGGTCTGACTTCATGGTAACTCGTTCCACCTCCCGTTGCCCAGAAACAGTTAGACATGTCACAATATTATATGAATTTAAATTATTAATGCCATGTTATGCTTCATGTGACATGCAACTGGGAAGACAATTATACATTTTTCTACATATTTAAACATGACTGGCGAAATTTTATCAGCATAAATTAATTTTCATCAATTTTTTGTACAAGGAGGAGCTTTGAGAAGACAGGGACAGATACAGACGCTTGGTTGTTAATGTCTCACATAAGGTGCAAATGATGGGTCAACCCCATATCGTAAATATCGGAGTACTAGAAATTGAAATCTTTTCCTACAACAGAAACAACAGGGAGGGATGTGTGACTGGTCATCACCAAACAAAGAGGCAAATAAATAATCTGAAATGTGTGGCGTGAAGCCTACATACAGTACACCCATACATTCCATGCTTAGTCGAAGTGGATTTGTCACTGCCTTCACTTATAGATCTGCAGAGTTTTCTTGACACCTCAGCTTTTAAATGGAGAACAGATTTTCACCCATTTCATACTTCTCCTTTGCTCTATGGTCCTCTAAGAAACATGGTCTCCTTTAACAGATGTCTGTTCTTCTCTATTACCTGCCTTTTGCATCCATCTCTTCACTCTCAGCTCTCATAAATCATTCTCTGCAACTCAGAGTCATCTCAGTCTTAGCCTTCCCATTTTTCTTCTACCTTCTGGCTTACTTTGAAAAAACATTCTTATCCACCCTCATTTGATTCAACCTAATCATATGCCTCAACTACTCTGTCATTCTCCTTTTAACGTCTGCTGCTGCATCTGGGGCATCATAATTCCCTCAGTTCCTGGTCATTTCTGATTCTCCATATCCCTTGCTTGGTCACTGGTCCATACTCCTTCTTCAGAATGTTCTCTCCCACATATTTAACACATATTTGTTCTTTTCAGTCAAGGACCATGTTTCACGTTCATACATTGCAAAGAGCCGTAACATTTAATTTTTTACATTCTGTTCTCAGTTCTGTTTTCACAATTACTAATCTCAAGCAAACAAATGATCAGTACTTTTTTCATTCTGTACATATGTGTAAAAACTGTCTCAAATGCAACACTTATTTTTGTCTCTCATATATCTTATTACATGTTTGAGCCTCACTTGACCACTATCAGGTGTACACACTCTAAAATTGCTGCCCTGTCATCTTAGTATGTTGCATGTGAACGTGTTGTGATTTTTAATTCCAAAGTCTTTAAAATCTTTGAAAGTTCATAAAATTTCTGATTCAACAGTGCATCTGGTTGTCATGTGTGGGTGTTTTGTTGGCTCTGGTAGTGTGTAGATATCACCTAAGTTGGGCTGTTCTGTGTGTACATATTTTAAATGATCATATCTGAACACACACAGTACAGAACAGAACAGGCAATATTCAAAAATATCAATCAATATTTAAGTACTAACCTCAAAAGTAAGTTTGTTCTGATCTTGGTCAGCAAAACTCCACATTTCAGCAACAACATTGCAGAGGTAGTCCTCCACAAACATTATTGTTGAGCTAAACTTTGCTCTAACAGCTTCTTTATTATGGTCTGGTGTTTTGTTGCTGTCATAACTATAAAGAAAATCACTATGAAAATCATCTGCACAATGGATCAATTTATGTGTCCCCATCCACATATAGTCCTCACCATGTGATGTATTTTTTTATTCCTAGTGGGGTGGGACTAAGTCCCTTGTACTGCAGTCACTTCTGGCCTATTGTACCAGCTCCAGATGATAGGTGAGGGTGATTGGGTAGCAATTGGTGGAATGAAGATGGGCAGGGGAAACCGAAGTACTTGGAGAAAACCTGCCCCAGTGCCACTTTGTCCACCACAAATCCCACTTGACCAGACCCGGGATTGAACCTGGGCCGCCGCAGTGGGAAGCCAATGACTAACTGCTTGAGCTATGGCATGGCCACCATGTGATGTAAATAGCCCTTCAATATGTATGTTGTTATACGGGTTTACAAAAAAATTACTTATGGATCAGGTCTGATACACAAAAGCGTGACTGCTTTGGATGAACTGGAAGAAATCTACTGTTACATTCAATTCTTGTCATATTTAAAATTTGGCTNCCATCCCCACCATTAGCCCGGATAATCGAGAGTTGACTGTACATGCAATGTCAAGTGAATGAGTTGAGTGGCACAAATGATATGTTGAATAAGAGATGATGATTCATGATTAGGCCATCAAACAAAGGCAAAAAATGATGCAAATGTTGAAAATAGTGTGCAAATTTGTTCATACCAATCAAAGCATGACTGCTAGAATGACAATAGAAAAACTGGGGATGGATACAGAGGGTTCATAAAATTTTAATTACCAGTCTCAAAATGAAAAAGGTTTAAACTAAGACAATGCAAAGAATCTTGATCATATTGATTCACATTGCTGTATCAGAGAAGCAGTTTCTGATGCAAATATGTACCCTTCTGGTGGAACATCCTGCTATTCCTTCTTCCTATCTGGTGCTGTGTACCTGCTCTGCATTACTGACTACATTTTTTGCTGGAAAGGATGCACTTGGTGCTAGGGGAGGTTCAAAGAGTGCATTATGTGACATCAAAAGTGTGTTACAAGAATGCTTCCAAATGTGGCAGAAAAGAATGGTTTCATGTATTGTTGCCAAAGGTCACTTTGATAAGTGATAAGTTGAGATTTAACTTAGTTACAAAGTCACTCCAGGAAATTTTTAGTTATACCTTTTATATGAATGTACTGTGTTGTACATCTCTCAGTCCAGCTTTCTTTGTTGTCAAATCAAGGTTCAATCCATATACTTTGTAAAGGACAAAATGTTGGAAATACCAGAAACATGTCATAGGTGTAGACTACAACAGGGCAATGATAACAAACATTTAGAAATAATTTACAGAGAATCAGCACAGTAACACAGATTGCTCCTACTTAACATGAAAGCACCACAGAAGCAAGAATTCATGATAGTTCACTATTTAAAAAATTATGTAGATCAGTGATTCTTACACTTCTTATTCATGCACCACTTCTGATAACAACAAAGTTTCACAGGTGAACTACTTTTGGAGGCAAGAAAGTGTTTATTGCAGAAGAATTAAATAGGATTTTTTTTAACTTGGAATTGTAATGTAAATTTAGAAGTCTGATTTCATTCCAAAAAGTAAAGAATTTTCTTAATTTTTTTAAATTTAATATCTTAGCAAACTTCCATTTGCCACTGTATTTTCATATAATATTTGAATAAAGAACTTCAGGTTAATAGTAATAAAACAGTAAGGAACTTTATAATCCCAGAAGAATACAAATCAGCCTTAATTAACACATAATAACAAATTATTGGTAGTGGCAAATCCAGGACATTCAGACCAAAGATGAAGTCAAATATCAACCAGACTTTTCTCTCTGAATATTAATTTTAGGGATACATCCAACCCAAGCTCCACCAACTGTCAATAACTTCTGGTGCAGGGTTAATTCCAGTCTCTTCAATCTGTGCAATATATACAAAAGTATTTTTGATCAATTCAAAGCCTGTGCCTGGCTCTAGGAAATAGTTTCCTCTGTTTTAACTCCCTTAGGACAGGTTCTTGTGATAACTTTTGTGGCGACACGTCTCAAGTGTCCATAACAACAGGGAATTTCCTAACAGTTAACAGCGAATATTCTGAAACACAGAGAGTAGTTACAGCTTAGTGTATGGAACTCACTCTTGGATGGACATTTTTGATGGAATTTCTGACCAAAGTCTTGCATACTTGACTGGAGTGACAGGTTCCTGTGGATCTCGGTCTACATGCAAGTGTAGCATAAGTCTGCAGAATGATGCTCGTAATTCATACGGTACACTTTCATCAGCCATGCATCTGAAAACAGAAAAATAGGACAAAGTTTCACCTAAAGTGGTGATGTAAGGATGAAAATGTAAATTAGTGGGTGACAAAAGTAGTAATGGTGCTACCGATAATACTTCTGACAGGTAATGGTACACATGACTAAATACCAACTGAGAGTTGCAAAAATACACCAATGACAGAAGAAACTTCCAGATACTTCATCCACAACATAATTTCTAAGTAACAATTTGGTGTAGATTCAGCATGGAGACAATGGTATAATATGTGGTACTACTGACTGAAAAACATCAAGTGAAACAGCTTTCACTTTCCTGTAACATTCTTTCAAAGTTTCTTGAAAACAATCATATATGCTTATGTTTGAACAGTTCTTACACCATGTGTCATTACAACATCATTGCTTCTTCCTGCAGCCCTTTAGTTAGTCCCCACCTTTCTAGCATATATACCATGTTAAGTTGCAAAGGTATGCCCATTACATTTGTCGGGTATGTTTGTCCAGAATTCTCATCTATCTGCAGTCCACATGTAACATAATAACTTGGCAACAAATTTTCAGCTAACACTGGGGACTTTTATAAAAATTTGTTGGTACTCAAATTTTGGTTAAAATCATACAATAAAAATGTACAGTAAATATTTATGAGAGGGAAAAATGTTTCAATTATTAAGTTGCAGAGCAAAATGAAACACATTTTACATCCAGTATGCTTATTTTTGTGCAAGTCTTACAGTTTTCAGGACAATTAAACAAAAGAGAGTGAAAACACCAGAACTGTCCTAATATGCATACATTTCCTACCTTGTTTTTAATTGCTAACCACGAACTTGATATATTATATAGTGAACCAGATATAATGAAAGCGATTAAGGAAGGGTGGCCGAGATAGCTGGGACACCTTTCAACAACGCATGAGCAAAACCCTTGGAGGAAGTCATTCCTATATAAACCAGAGGGTACTCAACAAGTAGGCAGACCTTCTATTAGGTAGTGCATTCAGCTGAATATCTGAAGACAATGGACACTGGAAATTGGAGACAGAAGTCATAGGTTCAGGGCCAATGGAGAGCAATCATAAAAGAGTCCAAGGTTCGTCATGGACTGTAGTGCTATGGGAGGAGAAGTTAATAAACACTTCTGAAATTCAGGTGATATTAATTAGATGCATAGTTAGATATACAAAAATACTGAAAATGAATTTTAAAAAATGACTAGCACACATACCACACTTGTTTACTGATATTATAATCTAGTTCCATTCAATGTTTTTACTTCAGCTGTCTGTCATCACAGCAGGTGTGTCTGTCTGGGAACATTATCTGCTCTGGAAGTTCTCATCTTATTGTAACTGTCAGACTACTAGAGGAACAACATTTAAAGGGGGAAAGGAATGGAACACAGAAGTGAGATGACTCCTTATCTGTATGTTCATGGGAGGCAATGGAAATTATAAAATACAGAACAGGTGGCTATGGTTACATTTCACCTGTGTAAAAAATACATTCTAAACATTCTACAGATGAAATAAGTTATGCCTGCTGATTATCATGTTTGAATTTCTGTAAGAGTAATAATGAGTTACATGGATGAATAATATATAAAAAAATAACCTACATTAAGATATGAACCCAAGAATTTCTTGGAGAAGTTAGAGAAGATTAAGAACCCATTAAAGCAGATTATAGTCACAATTCAATGGTTATTTGGAAAATAACATCTGGCAAGCTGTTAAAAAACAATGAGATCAATTATGTGCAAAAAATACACACATACTTAAGCTACTTCTCATTGTAGTCACTGCTGGAATCAAGGCACTTATATCAGAGAACAAGCTTTTGTATGTCTTATCAACTCTTCATTACTGCTGAGGCACTGTGATCTCAACCAGTTCTTCAGGTAGGTAAACAGGTGGCAGTCATTTGGAGCAAGATCTGGACTTCATGGTTGGTTGTCAAACAACTCCCAGATGAAATGCTCCAGCACTGCTGGAGTGTGAGCAGTCGTACGTGGACGCACATTATTATGGAGGACCACTATACCAGATGCCATCATTCCATGCCTTTCATTTTAATTGGGCCTATGCATTTTATTTAGTGTTTTGCAATACACTTCTGATGTTATCGTGGTCCCTTGTTACATGAATTCCACCATTTGCACTCCTTTCCTGTCCCAGAAAACAGTTGCCATCTGCTTTCAGGGAGACATTTGTTTAGACTTGTTTGGCTTCTTTGGTGAATGTATATGCATCCACTGCTTTGAATGCTCTTTGGTTTCAGCATTCACAAATGAAACCAGGTTTCATCACCTGTTACTTGTACAATGTGATTGAGAAATTCATTTCCATCTTTGTGGTATCACTATAAAATAGTCAAAGCTGAAGGAAGCCATTCTCTGCGTTTTGGGCACATCTGTGAGCATCTTCAGAACCTGTGCAAAACTTGTGATGGCAGCCTAGCCTAACAGTTATAATCTCATACAGAAAAGTGTGTGAAATTTGTGGAAATTCACATAAAATTTCTGAAATTGTGAAGTGCTGTCTTTCACAAATTTTTTGGTCAAAACTGAACAAGATCATCACTCATTACAGATGGCCAACCACTTTGCTCTTAATTGTGAGCCTTTGTTCGTTCATCTTCGAACATTCTATACCACTGTCTTACAGCTCCTTCACTCATTACATTTTGGCAATGAATTGTGCATAATCCATGATAGTTTTCTTCAGCACTCATGTTTTTAGCATTAAAAATGAAAATGTGAATTTCGCAGCTGGTGAGATTATCAATCACAGGATACATCCTAACTCAATCTGCAGAGACAAGAACAAACACTAGGTGACCAGTTATGTGAGGTTTACAAGGCAATGAGTCATGTGATGCTACCTTGCATGCGTGAGCCCTCCCCCACTTCAACAATAGTTGCCTAAAGTAAACGGCAGTTACTTTCCGAATAACCCTCATATCTATTTCTATTCACATCATTAATAACATACTTACTTGAGAATGAGATCAATATCCAAATGAGGAGAGAGATTGTTGAGAGCCAGGTACTGCCTATTTAGACACATATTGGAAAAAAGGTTTAGCTGGTGTCGATAGTAATCCAATATTGCTTGATCTTTCCGATTTCCATGTTTTGCTCCTCTGGATAATTCTCCAAGAGACATGCTCTCCTACAAGAGAGAACTCCTTTGTGATACTGGGAGATTAACAAATTGTTCAGAGAAAATAAAACCATAAAGGTCCATACAAATATGAAAAAAAAAAACTAGATTTAAAAGCAAACATATAAAAACTAAGCAAACTGTTATTTTACACATTATGTAAGTTCATACTGTTACTAATATATTTAACACTTTAAGGTCTTCATTAAGTGACACAATTCATGGTTTCTGAATACTATGTAAGTAACTAAAAAGAGTAAAACTCCTGGATAATGTAGGGCTTGTGAGATAGATGTCAGATCTCTTATGGTGCACATGATTTAGGTTTGTTGATAGTGCTCAGTGGGTTAGGAAAAGTGAAAATTATGCTCTGGAAACAAATTATATAATAGCTAAGACTTACAACATTGTGTGAGGTACATGAAATATATTTCATTCTGTTGTATTAGGCATTAAACACAACTCAATATATGCTGTAAGGATAATTTCTCAATATTGATTATATCACACCTCTCTATTATTCCAGAGCAGCAAAACTTCATCTTCTTCAATAATGGAGACCATGGAATCAACTTCTCCTACTGTTTCATCTAGTTCATCAACAACTTCTTCTACTTGAGTCCTCATCATCCTGGTGCAAGCAAAAAAGAAAACAGAAATCACCTTTTACTGCTTATATCTGGGATAGAACTTTATCTGTAGAACTAAAGCCAACTTACTTTAATCAAACTAAAATATAAAGGTATATTTAAATGTACTAAAATGCTGGGCAAAGGCAACAAAGTGATATACCTTAATTGATGGATCTGTGGTTCTCACTGCTGTGACTAGGAAGAGTACTATCATCTGTGATGTAAAGGTATGCATCTAAGATTTGAGGTTCTCATAGCTGTGGTTATGAAGAGTTCTACCTTCTGGGATATAATGCTGTGTAGTCTGTTGAAAGTCAACTGATGTTTTGCAGGAACATGTTATCTCCATCTTCAGGGTCAAAAAATAAGTCAAGCAAGAAACCAGTGTGAAAGCAGTTGCCACCTGTTTTCATGCTGGTTTCTTGCTTGGCTTATTCTTTGACCCTGAAGATGGAGCCATGTTCCTCCAAAATATCAACTGACTTTCGAAGGATTACGGATTACAGAGTGTTATATCTCAGAAGGTAGAATGCTTAAAGGTATGCAGTTTGGTAGAAGTTCACCACCTGTCTTTAGGGTTAACAGTTAGATGAGCAAGAAACCAGCAAAAAGCAAGTCTGCCTGCTTCTTGCTGGCTTGCACGACTTAGCCTTCAACCTTGAACACATCTACCCAACAGCATATAATTCCATCCCAGAGGATGATACTCCTACTAATATATTTTCAGTTTTCAATTTTTTGTTACATTATTTTGGGGGGATTTTATTTTGCAAAATTATTTTAAATATTTTGCCAATACAATATGAAAATCAACAGCACCACCAATCTCATAATTTTTCAATGTTGAATAATTATTAATTTCACATAAGTTTACATGAAACAAGAATAGTACCTGCAGTGTTGTGTTTTTGAGTTTGTCCCTATAACTTAGAATATTTCTAACATCTTTGAATATATAAGAAATTCCTGATTATCTGGTCATAGGACAACTATACAGATGCTATATGAAATCTAATTTTCTATAATCATAACTAATTCCAAAACACTGTGTTGGCACATTCATTGCAAATCTAAATGTATTTGCTGCGTAAGTACATCCAGTACACTAATTCTGAATATTGTCATGACTTTAGTGACTACAGATGGGGTTTGGATTGGTAACTGGATTTACCGAATTCTTACATATCTGTGACTACAAGTAATTGTAACAATTTTATTAATTCACACACTTTACAGTTCACTAGAGCACACATTTCAAGTCTTCTCAGCCTGCTGTGTCTTCACCAGTCATCTGGTTAAGGCTTCTAATGGAAGATATTCCCCCTTCTCTAGGTTCCTGAACTATCCCCAGCCTCAACTACCAGCATCTCACAGCAATAGCTCACAACAACTGAACCCCAGCAGACTCACTGACTCACCAACCAACTTGTCCTACTTATAACATCTTAGCATGGACTGCACAGAAAATAAAATTCTTCTGTTGCAGTGCAACTGTTGTGTTTGTGTCTGCACAGCCGTTTCCTAGCAACAGCTATTGCACAGCTGCTTACTTCGCGGTCCTTGCCTAGTAATGGGTCTACATGCCACAACATATTTGTTTTAGTTTTACTAAATTTCAATCACTGTACCATAATGAATATGCATAAATTACATGCCTGTGAACTCTTTAATTCTATGTAGGATTTGAGGTTTTCGCAGTAGTGACTATGAAGAATGCCGTCTTCTGGTACGTTGCACAGTGTAGATCTTGCATGAACAGACGTTTCAGAGGAACGTAACAATTCCATCATCAGGGTAGAAAAATCCACAGGCGAGGAACCAGCGTGAGCAGGTGACTAGCAGACTGAGCCACCAGTTTGCTCTTATGTACCTGGTGTTTCCCCTCCCCCACTCCCTCCCACTGTTCTTATATAGCTGGGTGTTTTCGACTGTTGGCTCAGTCTGCTGGCCACCTGCTCACGCTGGTTCGTTTGCGGATTCTTCTATCGTGATGATGGAGGCGAAATGTCGGTTCACACAAAATCTACACAGCACCACATCCCACAAGACAGTTTTCTTCTTGAATTCCAGCTCCAAATCCAAAGTATATTAGCTAAAAGAAAATAGATTTTTCATAATAAAGTTGACAGAATTCTAGGAAGAATTGTGGATATTAACATATGTAGGGCAGGGGGTTTAAAAAAGTAAGAAGGAGAAGATTAACTCTGTATTACACGGCCATCGGAAGTCCAATAAACCTATGACTGCTAATAAAATCACAATATATACATTTACATCCTTAATTCACAGAGTATTAAATTGTGACCTGCTTTATTATGATCAATTGGCCTTTAACTAATCAAATGTATTCTGGCCAGAATAAAGTAACAATTTAAAACTACTGCTTTGGAACTGTGTTTTCACTAAGTATTAAGATGAACACCAATTTCATTTGAGGTATAATAATTCATATCACAAAACAAAAAAAACAAACTCCGTGGTTTCAGTCCGCAAGCAAACTATACCGACCAAGCAACCGCCGCCTGTTGGCGAAGTTAGTGCCAACTTTAGCAGATAGAGGGTGTCGCGTGGTGAGCGCAATGAATTGCCATGGCCGTTAATTTCGGGTTTCTACACTGGAGCAGCTATCTCCTTGAGATTGCTCCTCAATTATCCTCATGAGGCTGAGTGGACACCGTTCCAGACCCACTACTTCTCAGAAAATTTGGTAGCGCCAGGAATCTGGATCTGTAGCCAGGAACCACAGAGGTGGTCAATAATTCTTATCATAACATTATTAAATATGCAAGTATAACAATCACTCATAATCCCAAATTGGAATGCTATTTTTTAATGTAACAGTACATAAAGAGAATTTCAGAATTTCCTGTATGTCTACAGACATAATAAATCAATATAAATTACATCTCACAACAAATTTGCATCTGTCATCTACTCAACATAATTATCACCAAGCTGATATGCCTTTCCCACTGACAAGCTAGACAACTGATTGCTGAGCTGTGATTATGTGTGTTCAGATGGTATAAATATTGCTGTGACAGTCCTGTTCACGACTTCTGCAGTTTCAAACAAGCATCCTTCAAGTGGCTTATCTACTCAAGCAAATATGTGTTCACATGAGAATAGGCCCAGTGATTAGGAAGGCTGTGTCTGTACCACCCAAATCCAGGTCTACAACAAGCTTTATGCAGCACAATGGTGACAGGACAGCACCGTCCTGGAGGAAAATTAGACCATATTCCAGGTGTAGCTGTTTCCACATTGCACCATGTCACCTATGGGGGGCATGCGGTAGCATAGTTGGTTGCGGCATTATGCTACAAGCCGGAAGGTCATGGGTTCAAGCCCCGATGAGGTCGTTGGATTTTTTCAATTGATCTAATCCTTCCAGCCGCACTATGGCCCTGGGGTCGACTCATTCTCTGATAGAAATGAATATTATTGGGGGTAAAGGGTAGCCTGCACATAAGGCTGACAACCTTGCTGCCATCTATGAGCCGACTGTCTAGAAAAATGTGGGAACCTCAACATCTCACAACCCTATGGGCCTCCATGGCCTGTTACAGGGATACCTTTACTTTTACCATGTCACCTAATAGACATCATGAACAGTGGTATGAGGTGGCACAGGATAGCCAAGCATAAGCCTCTCAGGAGTGAAGCATGAAATGTGCTATTGTCAGAATATGCACACTGTGCTGTACAATTTCATTCCAAAATGTTGGCACTTTGCAGCTTCAGTTCCAGGAGAGATTCCTGTTTATTACAATTACCGCTTCCTTTTACTTAACTGGGTGCTGCAAGCTCATTCCAATGTTCAGAAGTTTCAAAATACGTCTACCTTCCCATATCTCTCTGTCCTCTGGGATCACACAAGTATTGTAATTTTGGCCCCCACTATCTTGCAGTCTATTTACATGTTGTTTCCAACTGACATACACCCAGTTTGCAGCATATCTCTTTTTCATTTGGTATTTTGTCTCAAAATATAATTCCTCTTAATGGCTTATGAAATTTAATTTTTATGCCTCTATTCTTCAATTTTACTTTCTTCTTGTAACTCAAGCTCCATTTCCAAAATGTAAACCTGACTTAGCTCTTACTTTATGTATTCATGTCATACACTCATTTTATTTTTAAAAGTGTTTTTCATTATTCAATGTAGTCAGTTATACTGCACACAAAATGCGGAGCACTACATGCACATATTCCATGTGCTTTATCAGTAACCGCTGCTGCTACACCACTGTGAGGAATATCTGCTGTGTCTTCTCCCCTGTGATTAAAGGCATCTGCTCAGTATTGAACATTTTTACGTTCTTCTCTTTCATCATAGATTAAACATACAAAACTTGGTCACTGCCCTGACATCAAAATGCTACAAATCCACACTTTTTCCTCGGTCCACAGTTTATCAATGCATGGACACATACTAAGGCAACATCTGTGGAGAGCATGGGAAGCATAATTTATTATATGCTGGCAAATACATATATAAATACAGGGAGAATTTTTAGTTTGTTGACTGATTCCATGGCTCTGCACTTCATGGTGGCCGACGCACTGCTTGCTGTGAGGTGCATACAAATTTTGCTGATGAAGCAGCATGCCTGATGGCTGATAACATTGGGAATGAAGGAAAGTTCTTATCTTCATTTACACATCAAAGGTGGTTTTGAAAATACTGTCCCTGTACATGTACACATTCCTCACACCAGCAGAAGCTGTTCTGCAGGAATACTTGCAATTTCCTTATGAATATTTTCTTTTAGTTATTCTTCTGTTTGGGCATTACTGCTGTAAACTTTGTCCTTCAAACAATCCCAGAAGAAAATATCACAAGGAGTAAGATCGGGTGAACATGCTGGCCAAATACCACTACTGATAATTATGTCCCCATAGCCTGCATAGATATCTATGCAGGGTGGGCAGTAGCCGAGGATTACTGAAACCAGCCATAGAGTCTCTCTTCTTCTGTTAACTCTGGAAAGAACTGCCCCAGACTGACCTGCACATATTACTGGCAATTGTTTTGTTAGAAACCATAGGTCCAACAATCCTTCTTCCATTTAGAACACAGCAGACACCAGCTTTCACTGGATGCAGAAGGAATTCGTGGGTTCTGTGAACTCCGGTAGCAATTACTATGCGTATTTATGTACCCCCGCACATGAAACTATGTTTCATCAGGAAAGAACGACAAATGCAGATTGATCTCATCTTCCATGACTGTAGAACTAGGGCTGACAGAAATATGGATAACCTCCTGTAGTCAAAGTTGAACTGCTGACAATATAGCATCAGCCTCTGTTAGGTTTTACCACTGGACTGCAAATTCTTAATCCTTGATACAATAGACTATTCTTTTCAGATGTTCACTTCAAGTTTCTGTTTGAAAGCATATACACAACTGAGGCATGTTTTAAGCTAATATCCTTAAAATTCAATGCCTTGAAAAGAAGGACAATAAAGACAGTAAACTAGAAATATTTCATTTGGTTCATTTCCAGCACCTGTCAACAAATGGACATGTGCCTCATAAACAACTGGGCAAAAGAATGAATGATGTTTACTGTTTAGTTCTCCATTTTCTGAAGAAATGTTTATTACAAGAAAAAGGCACCACTAATAAGAGCTATGCATGCCAGGTAATGGTGACAGCATGTGAATGTAACAATCAAATGACATGATGATTTGTTTCTCTAAATGGTTCTTCTGCTGTTTATGCAGTTTACCTGCAATGCTCTACCAGATGATACATTTATGGATCGGCGAGTGAGATCTAACAGGATGATTACAGATAACTAAGGAGGCACATGAAGGTAAGCATTCTGGGTCTGGCATATCTGTAATATATAACAATGGATTACATTAATGTTTTGTTTATGAAGTGAATATTTTATGTTATATACTGTTGCTCTATCACTGTAATTGTAATGTTCCTTACATTCTATTCTTGTGTTTCTTTTGGTGCTGTATACAGGTGTTCTGAATGTTTCATGCAGTTTGTTCTGTTTTTTATAGGAAGCAGAGTGTATGTTGCTGAATGGTGTTCATTTCCTGCAATGTTCTGCATACTGTGTTATGTGTATCAACGTTTGTGTCATTCATGTGTAAGTTATTTTCACCGATTTTGTATATGTAGTATTTTTCTAACATGTTTAAGTGTTTTCCGTTTTCTGTGTTATTATAATGTTCACTGCATATATTATGATCCCATATGCACGTCCCATGTTTAATACATGGCTTGAATACAGAAAAAAGGGAAAAAACTTAAACACATTAGAAAAATACAACATATATGAAATCAGTAAAAATAACTCACACAAAAATAACACAAACACTGATACACACAACCCCAATGAACACCAGTTAGCAGCATACTCACACTACCACTATATAAAAACAGAATTAACTTACTTACTTATGGAACTGAGCCCTTCTTGAGGAGAAGCCAAATCTGCATCTACTCAAGAACTTCCCAGCATTTTATGGAACCCAAAGGTTCATTATCACGTTCACAACAGCCCCCACTGGTCCCTATCCTGAGCCAGATCAATCCAATCCATACCATCCCATCCTACCTCTCTAAGATCCATTTCAATATTGTCCACCCACCTACACCTTGGTCTCCCCAGTGGTCTCCTTCCTTCTGACTTTTCCACCAATATCCTATATGCATTCCTCTTCTCCCCCATTCATGCTACATGCCCTGCCCACCTCATCCTCCTTGAAAACAGAACCAACTACATGAAACATTCAGAACAGCTACACACTGCAACCAAGAACAACCAATACAAGGTGATTCAAATATGACCGGGACTGATTTGTGTGTAAACAAGCCTCACTGTGCAGCAGCTGTGCAACCTTGAGAGAGTGAAGCCACAACCTCCACCCTCCCTCCTGTTCGGGTTAGAACCTGTTCAGTCCTGTCTGGGAGTTGCTAGAGTGATGAGCAAACAGAAGGTACCGCGGAGTGTGGAACAATACATTATGATCAAATTTCTCGGAGGAGGAATAACATAACAGTGTGTATGACTCACGCACTGATCACTATAATTGTTCCAATTTTAATGCATTTCATAAAATTTGTACTAATTCACATGAAAGTTTAATGTATTAACTGAATGCAAAGTCAGGTACATTAGTGATAGTTATTACATTGCAATGTATGAATTATCTAAAGGGAAATTCAATAGTCTGAAAATATTTGTTGATGTGTATTGCCTGATGATGGCTTTATAAGCCGAAACATGTAGTGTATTAAGACCAATAAACCCATTATACACAGTGAACTGTGAATGAGATTCTAATGGTTGTTGTGTTGAGAGGATAACACAACAGGACGCATTCATTAAGATTATCCGATATTGCTAAGACATCGAGTTGGCATACTATTTCAAAAGTTCTGAAACTTTCTGAGCAGACCACTCACACAAATACTAGATGAGATGTCAGAGAATACAAGGAAAAAAGATGTTAACACTTGACACATTATCATGATGTTAGAAGCAGAAACCCACAATCAGTAGCCATGTATGGTAAAATTCTAATTCCAGATGCCATCTCACAGGATTGAAAGAGAATACAAGGAATAAATTATCATTCCTTGCTGTGTGGTTAGTTTAATCTTAAAGGTAAGTGAAGTTAAAACATTATGAAATAAGAGAAGTCTATCTTTAAATTAATTTGGTATGAGTCACTTAGCCAGTCACGGTAGCCGAGCGGTCTAAGGCATGTACTGTCTTCGCTCACTTGGAAACCAGGATCATGGGTTCAAATCCCACTCAGGGCATGGATGTTTAGTTTGTGTGTGTGTGTTTTTGTGTGTTTGTGTATAGGTAGAGGCCTTGCAACGAGCTGATCACCCATCCAAGGAGTCCTACCAAATGTGTAAGATCTAGAAAAACTGAAGTGAACGGAGAAGTCATGGAGGTAGGCCTAGGCCCACTGGGGCTGTAGTGCCAAAGGGGGATGAAAAAAAGTCACTTATCCATTAGGTGAATTCAATGCCAAAGTACATAGGTGGGGATGACATTTGCAAACCAACAATTGGGAATGTGGAAGACGCACAATCAAATTTACTATATTTTGATAGATGGGAGATGGCATTCAAGTATACTTGATATCTGATCATTCAGGGCAGCAGATTGGTGTACTGACCACTGCCTGGTGGTGGCAAAGGTTAGGGAAAGACTGGCAGCGAGTATGCAAACAACGCGGAGTTCATATGGAGAGGGTCAATCTCAGGAAATTAAACAAGACAGAGGGTAAGGAGCAGTATCATGTTGAAATCACGAATCAGTTCAAACCTTTGGAAAACTTAAGGACACTTGAGGCGGATACTAATAAAGGTTGGGAAACTATTACAAACAATATAAAAATTTCTGCCACACAGAGTCCAGGTTATTATGAATTGAAGAAACATAAGCCATGGTTCAAAGAAGAATGCTCAAAATTATTAGACCAATGCAAACTAGCCAAACTGCAGTGGTTACAGGATCCAAGCAAAATAAATAGGGTTAATCTGAACAATATATGATGTGAAACCAGCAGACATTTAAAGAAAAAGAGAAGGAATATCTGAAAGACAAAACTGATGAGCTTGCAAAGAACAGTAAGAATAAGAACATTAGAGACCTGTATACAGGAATAAATGACTTTAAGTGGAGTAACCAACCTAGAATTAACTTAATTGATGAGAATGGTCATCTGCTTGCAGATTCCCACAATATCTTGAACAGGTGGAAGAACTACTTCTCTCAGTTAGTGAATGTACATAGGGTCATTGATGTTAGGCAGATAGAAATGCATACAGCTGAGCCATTAGGGCCTGATCCTAGCCCTTTTGAGGTCAAAATTGCTATTGCAAAATGAAAACGTTTAAATCACCAAGCAGTGAACAAATTCCGGCAGAAATGATTCAAGCAGGAGGGGAAACGTTACGTTCTAAGATCCCTAAGCTAATACCAATTAACAAGAAGGGTCATAAAACTGACTGTACTATTCATCGTGGGTATCACTCTTATCAACTTCATACAAAATTTTATCCAATATTCTACTCTTAAGGTTAAGTCCATACATCAATGGAATTATAGGGGATCATCAGTATGGATTTCAACTTAACAGATCAACTACTGATTAGATATTTTGCATTCGTCAGATACTGGAGAAAAATGAGACTGTACATCAGCTATTCGTAGACTTCAAAAAAGCGTATGCTTCAGTTATAAGGGAAGTACTGTACAATATTCTGATAAGAGTTTGGGGAAACCATGAAACTAGTTATGCTGATTAAAATGTGTTTAAATGAAACGGGTAGTAATGTCTGCATAGGCCAACATTTGTCTCATAATTTTCCTATCCAGAATGGTCTAAAACAAGGAGTTACCTTACTGCTGCTGTTTCTCAACTCTGCTTCAGAATATGCCATTAGGAAGGTCCAGGAAAACTAGGTGGGACTGAAATTAAAGGGGACACATCAGCTATTGGTCTGTACTGATGACGTGAATCTACTGGGTGGTAATATTGATACCATAAAGAAAAATGTTGACGGATGCTAGTAAGGAAGTTGGTGTAGAAGTAAACATAGGGAAAACCAAATATATGTTGCTGTCTCATCACCAGAATGCAGGGCAAAATTATGATACAAAGATAGCTAACAGATGTTTTGAAAATGTGGCACAGTTTAAATATTTTGCAATAACTATACTAAAACCTGACTCAGGNGTGAATCTACTGGGTGGTAATATTGATACCATAAAGAAAAATGTTGCCTGATGCTAGTAAGGAGGTTGGTGTAGAAGTAAACACAGGGAAAACCAAGTATATGTTGCTGTCTCATCGCCAGAATGCAGGGCATAATTATGATACAAAGATAGCTAACAGATGTTTTGAAAATGTGGCACAGTTTAAATATTTTGCAATAACTATACTAAAACCTGACTCAGGATGAAATTAAGAGGACACTGATTTCAGGTAATGCTTGCTACCTCTGAGTATAGAAGATTTTGTCTTCTTGCCTGGTGTTTAAAAACAAAAAAATTAGAATATACCAATATAATTTTGCCCATAGTTCTGTATGGGTGTGAAACTTGGTCTCTGACATTAAGGGAAGAACAGAGACTGAGGGTGTTTGAGGAGAATATTTGGACTGAAGAGGAATGAAGTGACAGGAGGTTGGAGAAAACTACATAATGAGGAGCTTCATAAATTGTACTCTTCTCCAAGTAAAATTAGAATGACCAAGTTAAGAAGAATGAGATGGGCAGGGCACATAGCACGAATGGGGGAGAAGAGGAATGCATATAGGATATTGCTGGGAAAGCCAGAAGGAAGACCACTATGAAGACTGAGATGTAGGTGGGTGGACAATATTAAAATGGATCTTAGAGAGACAGGATGGGATGGTATGGATTGGACTGATCTGGTTCATGACAGGGACCAGTGGAGGGCTCTTGTGAACATGGTTATGAACCTTCAGGTTCCATGAAATGTTGGGAATTTTTTAAGTAGCTGCAGAATTGGCAGCTTCTCAAGAAGGATTCAGCTCCATGAGTGAGAACCAAGTTACTTATCTGTTTTTACCATTTTGAATGCTGTTGTTTATAAGTGAAATGCTTAATGAAAACTAACAAAAAGCAAGCAAAAAAATTTCTTGCAGTACTACTTCTACATGTTAATAGCTCCTGCCACAGATACACATAGATTAAGATTATAATGAATGAAATTACCGGGTTTCAATAAGAATGTCAGAATTTTTGGAACTCAGTACACTTTTACAGATGAGCTCTTGTGTAACAGCTATAGCTTTCTTGTTTGATATACAGAGGTCGCTTAGGTAGTCCAGAAATCGTGACTGCCAGTTATCCATATTTTTGCGAACCAGTCCAACGAATGTTTCAATTTCTGCTGCAGTGATGTGTTTCTCCAGTAACTTGCGGTTGTTGTGAAGCAATGCTGTGATTGTGTCCTCTGCCAAGATATCATACCCAATCTGTTTCTGCATGAATCCAAAATGCTTGGCAATGTACTCCTATGATGAAGAAATTAAAAATTAATGAAAATTATACCTTTGGCTATACAGTGAAAAACAAAAACTGAATACAAGTGTTTTCAACTCATTAAATTACTAATATTATTTGATTCCCTTTCACTGTCTGTCTACAATTTGGATTTAAACAGAATTTAATTCTCTTCCAACAACCTCTATCAGGAAAACAATTAAAAACACAAAGGAAAGAAACTAATACCACGTGTTCACCTATCCATCCCAGATGAATGCTATAAAATTCAACCGAAAGGGGGGAAAACTGGGATCATAACATGAACATCAGTTGAGGTAAAGTAAAGCAAAGGTGTCCCTGCAACAAGACATGGAGGCCCATAGCGTTGTGAGATGTTGAGGTTCCCACATTTTCTAGATAATCGGCTCATAGATAGCGGCAAGGTTGTCAGCCCTACGCGCCAGCCGCCCTTTACCCCCAAGAATATTCCTGGTATATATTTCTGTTACAGGCTGAGTCGACCCCAGGGCCATAGTGTGGCTGGAAAGTTTAGGTCAATTGGAAAAAAATCCAATGACCTCATCGGGACTTGAATCCGCGACCTTCCGGCTTGTAGCACAGTGCCTCAACCAACTACACTACCGCATGCCCCGTCATCAGTTAAGGTACGAAAAAAAAGAGAGAGAGAAAAGGGTTTAAGGCATTCAAACCTGGAATAAAAATGAATTATCACATTTACTCTTGCATTTTCATACCGCAATAATGCGTCTGAAGGTTGAGGTGCATAACACATGGAAATACTCTTTCTTTGAGTAAAACTTTACATGTTACATGCAATGTGGCAACACAGTATCAACATTCACACCTATGGACTCCAATGTGATCCATTGACAGTTATTGGGTGGAAATGTTCCAAGATAAAAATCTAATTGACACAGCTTTCTTGGAAACTGAGATTACACCTGTATGTGACGTGTCAACATAGTAGGGATAGTCCTGCCTACCTACTCCACTACCTGATCTGAGATTACAACTGTATGTGATGTGTCAACATAGTAGGGACAGCCCTGCCTACATACTCCACTACCTGATCTGAGATTACAACTGTATGTGATGTGTCAACATAGTAGGGATAGTCCTGCCTACATACTCCACTACCTGATCTGAGATTACAACTGTATGTGATGTGTCAACATAGTAGGGATAGTCCTGCCTACATACTCCACTACCTGATCTGAGATTACAACTGTATGTGATGTGTCAACATAGTAGGGATAGTCCTGCCTACATACTCCACTACCTGATCTGAGATTACAACTGTATGTGATGTGTCAACATAGTAGGGATAGTCCTGCCTACATACTCCACTACCTGATCTGAGATTACAACTGTATGTGATGTGTCAACATAGTAGGGATAGTCCTGCCTACATACTCCACTACCTGATCTGAGATTACAACTGTATGTGATGTGTCAACATAGTAGGGATAGTCCTGCCTACATACTCCACTACCTGATCTGAGATTACAACTGTATGTGATGTGTCAACATAGTAGGGATAGTCCTGCCTACATACTCCACTACCTGATCTGAGATTACAACTGTATGTGATGTGTCAACATAGTAGGGATAGTCCTGCCTACATACTCCACTACCTGATCTGAGATTACAACTGTATGTGATGTGTCAACATAGTAGGGATAGTCCTGCCTACGTACTCCACTACCTGATCTGAGATTACAACTGTATGTGATGTGTCAACATAGTAGGGATAGTCCTGCCATGCATAATTTAAGGAAAATGCACTTCAAGTTGAATGCAATGTTGCAACATGGTATGAATATTCACTCCCATGGACTTCACCATGCACTTCATTGGTTAACACTGAGATGAAAAAGCCCTTTTATAAAACTGTGCCCAGTGCATAATTTTCATAGATATCCTTGATCAAATTTTCTGCCGAAATAATGTATAGGTCAAAATTTAGTAACAGGTAAAAGTAAGATATTTCATTTTTTCTTTTCTAAAAGTAAGCATGCAAGTGTAAGAGCAAATGCAGTGCACAATATTACAGATATACAGTACATATAACAACAAACCTTTGCTTGTAGCTGGTGAAAAATACATAATGAAGAAATACTTGAATAACAACACATTTACAGCTATGTTTCAGTAAAAATGATTGCTTTGGAAATTTTCTGTTTCCATCATCACGGTTAATAACATTAATCCTACTGATGGAGACAATAAATCTCAGCTCAACCATGACATGACTAACTGCCAAACAAGAAGATTTCAGTATATTTATTTGCTGTGCAAGTTTCAGGTCTTAATATAAACACACTTCCTTTCATTAAGCTGAAAAACATTAATCGGCAATGCTATAAACTGTGACAGTTTAAATAAGTCGATTAATGACAACTGACTTCACAAGTGAAATTCAATTGAGGTATATCTTGTTCTGATTCCTAGATCATATACAGAGATTGCGGCAATTCATCTTATGACGTGAGACATACAAAAATTAAACTTATACAATTAATTCTCAGAGATTAAATGGGAAGTTAGGTGATGAGACACAATTTCACAGACATGCTGAACACAGACTACACTATACTTAATTGTCACTTATATGCAACAAGCCAGTGTTGATGTTCACTTGTAATTATTTACAAATCACAAAATGACTCGCACCATATCATAGAAGTCAAACCAGTTGATAAAACAACATACGAGGGTGGTCCAAATTTAAAGGTACAGCACAAAATGACATCTACATATTTATTGCAAAAAAAATAACAAAAGTCAAGAAAGACTACATACTGATGTTTATTTTTTCACATAGTCACCATTAACATTCAGACATTTATCCCATTGCTTTAGTAAACATTCCTTTCCAAGGGATGACAAGTATGGCACAACTGAGTTCTGCAATGCGTTTTGAACCTCAAATCTTCTTCCTGACAAAAAGTTCTTAAATGGCCTGAAGAGGTAGACATCTGATGGCGCTACATCAGGACTATGTGGTGGATACTGCAGAACTTCCCGCTTCCGCTTTTGGAACCAGGCTGCTGTCTGGGCTGAAGTGTGAGCTCATGCTCCATCATGCAGAAGCCTCACGCCAGTGGTTAATCAGCCTGGTCTCTTTCAGTTAATGGCTTCATGCAATTATTTGAGTTTCTCAGTATTTGACGCTGTTGACTGTTATTTCTGGTGGGAGAAATTCACACAGCAGGAGGCCTTCACAATCCCAGAACACTGTCGCTACTTTTTTTTTTTGTTTGCAGACAGCTCAATTTTGATTTTTTTGTAGTGGGTGAATGAGAATGTTTCGAAGTCTTGGAGTTTCTTTTTGACTCTGGGGTGAAATCGTAATCCCATGTTTCACCTCCTGTAATGATGCTTTCCATGAATGATTCTCATTGATCTCGGTAACAGCAAAGATTTTCAAGTGAAGCAGCCATTCTTTTGCTTTTGTGCTCCCCAGTGAGCATTTTCAGAACCCAGGGAGCAGAGAATTTATGGGAGTTTAAACGTGAGATGATTTCATGGACAGCAGTTTTTCAATACTTGTCAGTTCAGCAATTTTATGAACTCTGACTCTTCGATTTTCCCTTATCAAACCTTCGATAATGACACACTTTTCATCAGTGTGTGAAGTCCTCTGTCTGCCTCTGTGTTTCTGTGGATCATCATTCAGTATCGTTCGGCCATCTTTAAATTCGCTGCATCATGCAATCACTACCTTTCAGCTGAAAATGTTCTGGCCATAAACACCCACTAACCTGCAATGAATCTCATCACTCTCACTCACTCCTCCACTGTGCGAACCTCAAACTTGAAATTAATTTCCAATCACAATGGCATTTTGTTTGCTTGTAGGGCTTAGGCACATGGATGGAGAACAATGACACTAGAGCTGCTGCTTCTTCTCTACTCAACATACAAATATATGCAAGTGACATCGAGATGTGGCGCACAAGCTATATAGGTAACAAACAGCATGTCTTCAGGCTAGGTTGCATGCTTTGTATAGCCTATCATGCAAGTTGCTTAACTGTCATTTTCACTGCAATTTTTCTTTTCATTGCTATAAATATCAATTCAAAATTTGAACTGGAATAAATTTGTAATTAAAACTGAAGGGGAGTATAAAATATGCTGTTATAAAATCTGGATTGCATTCCACAGTTTTCTTGATTAGGAGGAACAATGATTTGAAACTAAATTAAAATTGTAGATAAAATTAAAACTGATATAGGATTGTGTAAGATTTGAGGTTTTCACGGTGGTGAATATGAAGAAAGCAGTCTTCTGGGATGTGGCACCATGTAGATGTGGTGTTAACTGACATTTCAGAGGAACATATATAGATATAGATATTTACAGGAGACCAGACAGTTCTCTGGGCCATAGAGTGTGCTGCAAATCCACCCATACAAACCTCTACCTTAATGCTGCGTCCCACCACCACCCATCCAACAAGCAAGCTGCACTTTCAAAATTGGTGCACAGTTCTTTGTGATCAAGACAGCCTATATGCAGAGTTGGTGCTCCTGGGGGGCGTATTCAGGAAGAACGGATACAACAACCGACAGATCCATAGAGTTCTCAACCGTCGGCCCAACATCAGCTGGTCTGAAGATAAACAAGACTCAGTCGCCTTCCTTCCTTATGTCGGGATTATACAGGTATTCAACTGTATCAGCAGAGTGCTGTCCCGGCACAACATCAAATCAGTAGGTCTGCCTCCAAACAAATTATCCAGTTTACTCTGGCCGGTCAAAGATAGCCTGGGACAAAGGACACTGGGTGTATACAGTATCCCATGCGAGTGCAGCAAGGTCTATATTGGGCNCCCCCCCCCAGCTTAAGGGTTAATGCCCTCCCATTAACCTTGCCCTTCTCTTCCCCCGACACAATATCCTATACAAAACCCTGCTCCTGTCCCAGACCCTTCCCCTCTCCCTCTCCACTGATTTCCCATGATTTCCCATGTAGACTTGTTCCCCCCCCCCCTTCCCTGCTCTCACATAGCTGAGTTTATTTCCCACATTAGTCCAGTCTGCTTGCACTGGTTCTCACTGTCTCTTCACTTGCAGATTTTATTTTTCCTTCTACCCTGAAGATGGAGGCAATACGGTCGTCCAAAACATTGGTTAACACCACATCTACATGGTGCCACATCTCAGAAGACTGCTTTCTTGATATAGGATTAATATTAAAATGTTTGATATTACATAATCTAAGTTGTTTCTCCTCTGATTAATATCTTGTGATATGGTGGTGGGTTTTTTGTGTTTTTCTATTGTGACTTTTGTATTTGTGGTTTTTAATGCTGCCTATATGAAGCCTGGACGAAAACAGCAGGTCTCAATAATGTTGATATCCACCAAACAGACTGCATGGTGTCATAACCCAAAGACCACAGCATGAAACTTGTTATATTATTTTAACATTTACACCAGATATAATAATGATAATCACCTGATTCTTACGGTAGTCTTGCTGACTTAAACGTAATATCCGATAACACAGCCGGAACATATACTTGTATGCAGCATGACGAGGGTCATTGAGTTCTTCAATCCTAAGGAATGGGCCTTCTCCTTCAACAGATTCAAGAAATGGAGCTTGAAGTATTTTGAATAACTGTTTCAGTATGTACTGTTCCCTGAGAAGTTTCTGACGATCGCGGTTTGGATTTGACACCACCAGATCTAAAGCTTCAGACTTGTTTTGTTCATTTTCTTGGCCAGCAATAAAGTACACAATATCCTGCAGCAAGCTTGTCACAGCTCTGTTAACACAAAAGAGAAAAATGACACCAGGTAAACATACAATTTCATGAACGAAAAAATCCAGGTCATGTAAAGATGCACACGGGCGCAGGCACGGACACGCTTGTGCATACTCAGGCATGCCCATACACAAAGGCAAATAAAGACCAATTCTGTGCATAATTATGCACAATACACAAATGAATAAGTGTTCACTGTGATGAAAATGAAAGCACATTTGCCAGACTAAAAATATGTTCATTTATTCTGTGTCAAATTGACATAATTTACATATGCTCTCAGTATCATTTTCATATACCCACATACATCTTTCAACAATGTGCACATCTAACACTGTTTCAAATGGTAATGCTTCTGAACTGTATTCAAGAGGTGCTCAGTTCAAATCTTTGATGGGACATCAACTATGATGATTTAGGTTTTTTAAATGATCAAGTCAAGGAGGATGAAATGGGTAGGGCATGCAGCAAGAATAATGGAGAGGAGGAATGCATATAGGATATTAATGGGAAAGCTGGAAGGAAGGAGACCACCGGGAAGACCAAGGCATAGGTCGGTGAACAATATTAAAATGGATCTTAAGAGAGACAGGATGGGATGGAATGGACTCGATTGGTCTGGCTCAGGATAGGGACTAGTGGAGGTTTCTTGTGAACACAGTAATGAATCTTTGGATTCCATAAAATGCTGGGAAGTTCTTGAGTAGCTGCACAATTGGTGGCTTCTCAAGAAGGGCTCAGCTCCATGAGTGAGCGATGGTATTCTCTAGTAAGGCCATGACCATGACTGTCCACAATACTTCAAATTCATTGTTCACTTCTGATCTTACCTTATGACATCATATAATATGACACACTGATAGCATCATTACATAAATCACAAAGAAAAAAGAAAACAAATTTTGCCTTCACCAGTAACTTATGTGCAGGACTGAATGTTAAATAAATATAACAGTAAAAAAATAATTTCTTATGAATTACAAAAACTTATATTTCAACAATTTATCTTCATATTTACTGGCCCTCACACAACTTATAAAAAGTGTTAACTGGTCAATTTTCATTTAAAACAAATAACTTACCGCCTCTCGTTGTGCGAAATTGTCCCTTTCTCTAGTTTTGATGATATAGATGCAAGAACTTTACAGGCATCATTTGCAAAGTCTAGGTCTCGCACTTCCATTGGCGAGACAGATATCAATGCAAAAGCTTCTTTGTCTTCCTTGATTGTGGCACAACCAACCTGAAAATAAAAATACTGAGCTACATGAAACATACCACTGTTATCATACCTTCTACTCGCATATGTTCATTACATATATTTCCATAAATAAAAGCATGAATGTTAACATGTGATCAGTTGTAACTGAATTTGAACAGATGAGCAACATTATTCATATATGGAAGAAATCCATGAAGGGTTAATGATGAACAAAACCCTATATGAATTAACTATCTGAGAGTAGATGTGCCTACTGGTTGCACAAATAGCACTGCTAATACAAAGCACAGAGCTTTAGCTTCAAGATGAGTTTTTATAAATGTAGTCAAGTTCAAATGACAGAAACAAATGCAAATCCCATCATGAAGAAATTACAAGCAAATGACATTTTGGGAACATCTGCTATCATTCAGTTCAGAAGTCTTGTCTTCCTCTCTGACATCTAAAAATATAAATACACACAAAATCATAATGTTACATGCATTTGTTCTGCATGGGTTTGAAATTTTGTTTCTCATACTTACAGGTGCACAAAGATTGAGGCTTACCGATTTTAGTATTTCATGGTGGCTCGCTGCTTATAGTGTAACTTTTACTGTGTTCTGTAACAGTCAGTGTGACTGCCAAATAGCAAATCTCCTTATACAGCTATCACTCATTTTGGCACAGGATCTGAGGCAAGGGTATGGCTGTGGCAACCTCCCTCCTGCTTAACACTTTATATCCACATATCATGCAGACTGCCTTGTCAGAAAACTGATAGTTGTATAAGTATTTTAAAAACTGCTGGTAAAATAACAACTTCCAATGTGAACATAAAACCATCACTGTTTGACAGCTTAAAGCTTGTAGTTTTATGGTTCAACAGTAGGAATCTCTGCATAACAGCACTGTGAAGTGCTGCCATCTAACGTAAGGTGCTGTATTTACTATGCCCCACTTTGCACATTCTCACTTTTTCAATGGATGTCTCCCCCATGTTTGAACTTTTCTCATGATGGAACATGAGTTGATGATCAAGGAGAGGTCAGACACTGCTCTAAAAATATCTACCATGCATCTGAATGATAGAGAGTTTCATTTTATTTTGTGGTGCAGTCCATACAAGATGGAAAATCCTAGGGTAAGTGCTACATTAGCTCACAATGCGGGTACATGACCGTTAATGATATCACTGTAATGGTAAATTATACAGATTCCGATGAATCAAAATTACAGACAATGAAGAACTTCAACCCCAGTTGACACTGATAATCCTGGAATAATTATCAGTGAGGGAGACAGAAAATTCTACCTCCTCAAACACAAACAGAAAGAGGGCAAAAATGGAAATGTGAAGCAACTAGAAAACGAACTGATGGATGGATATGAAGTATAGTACCAGCAAACAATTCTGCATTTTTTGGTCTCCTGAGAATGAACTGTCACTCAGGAATCACAGAAAACATTTTCTCTTTTCAATTCTTACACTTTTTTAATAAGGGTTACACAATACATGGGGCCAGTGGTTCGCAAGTCCCACACTCTTTGACAACTAATGCAAAAGCTGTGTGTGCTGTCACATACAGAAAATAAAAGCTGAAAGAAATATCTTAAAAGAAAATTAAAGAAGTTTAAAACCTGCTTGCACAAAGCAACCATCTTCTTGCAATAAAATGGTGTGATGTAAGAGGGGTTTCCTTAGTCAGCACTCTACAGGATGATGGGATAGTCGACACAGAACAAACAAGGGTAGCCCACAAAAAAATCAAACAACAAATATAAAACCAGTGCAGACAAATACAACCAGCTGTTGGTATATTATTCTTTTCAATGAAGGTCAATGAAATTGTGAAAGAAATTCTTTCTCCACTTCTTTGATCTCTCTCTTATAATTAACTATACTTTTCATTGAAAAACAAGCAGATAGAATTTCTTTGTTTTAGAGTCTTAATAAAAGTGGAAGAAGGGTTAGTCAGGAATGTTAGTAGTGAAATTGGAAAACTGTCACATGCAAATCTTGTACAGAGAGGGCACTGTCCACACAGAATTCAAGCAACACACTCTAAACAGCAAGAAAAATCACAATGAAGTTCAGAATATTCCAACTGTGGTGAATGGTGTGATTCGAGTGAATAATAATGTAAAATCAAATCAGAAGTATACTGACTCTATTGAAGATAGTATAAATACATTAAGTCAGTCCATTAATGAACGGAACAATGATAGTAATGCTCTACAGAGTAATTCTTATTGGTGATAGTAATTTAAAAGGCTACAGTTGTAATTTGAGTTCCTTACTTAGCAAAAATCATGAACTATATAGTGTAATTAAGCCTGGATCTAGTTCTAATGAACTGATGAATTCAACTAAAGAAGAGATTAATCAATTGTCCCACAGAGATTCTTTAGTAATCTGTAGTGGTTCAAATGATTATAAATTGAATGGATTCTCTTTGACTTTGAAAAATATTACTAATTTTATAATGTCTAAGAAACATACAAATATTGCTGTGATGAATGTACCATTTAGATATGATTTGTCTAATTCAACTTCTGTGAATAGTTGCATATCCACCTTAAACAGGAAAAGAAACTAGTTAAAGCATTTTCTCATACTAGTTTCTTAGAAACTGATGATAATAGAAATCTATTTACTAACCATGGGTTCCACAGAAACAAATTATGGAAATGACTGGTAACATATCAGATAGCTTCTTTTCTCCAGTCCTTTCCTGAACAGAAATCCTCAGCTCCCATAATTCTTGGTTGGCACAATGAGTTTCACGACAATAACACTAAAAGGTGTGAAGGTAACCACGCAAAAGCTCCTATTAGGAACTCTAACCATAATAAAAAAATTTCAGTAACTAGGTCACCTTATTTAAGCGTCAACCAACCAGTTGTGGTTAACGCTATGAAAATTAATGCTGAAGACCATATAATATCGTTCATAAGAATCTTAACTATTCTTTTAATAAATTATTATCTAATCACTATAGTAAAACAAACTTAACAATTCTTCATCAAAATATCATCATCATCATCAGTAATCTGTCAAGACGACAGGTCCACAGTCTCTACCAAAACAATTCCTCCACTTAATGCGATCTAGAGCTTTCTCCTTCAAATGACAATATCCTCTTCTGTCCCCAAGGTCATCCAGCATCTTCTTACGTCTTCTTCCTCGTCTTCTTGTCACTTCTATCCGCCCCTCTATCTTTCCTTCAATAACTTCTTTTAGAAGGCAGTTTCTGCGTAAAATATGACCAATCCAATTAGCCTTCCATTTTCTTATTTCGTGTAGGATATTCCTCTGCTCACTGACTCTAATTAACACTTCTTCATTTCTCACATAATCGGTCCAACTGATCTTCTCCATCCTTCTCCAACACATTTCGAAACTTCCCAGATGTTCCTGATCTACTGCCCTAGGTGTCCATGTTTCAGCCCCATACAGAGCTATTCTCCAAATGTAGCATTTCACTAGTTTCTTCCTCAAATTTAAGTCCAATTTGCTGGTAAAAAGATTCTTCTTCTTGCTAAATGCAGCTTTTGCCATCATCAAAATATATGAGGAATTATTAACAAAACTGATGAATTTTTAATTTCATTAGCTACAAATATACCTCAAATTATTTGGCTATTTGAACACCACCTTAGAATAGATGAAATAAGTAAGATAAATTTTAGTCAGTATACTGTAGATGCCTCTTTCTGTAGACAAACATACAGTCATGGAGGAGGGTGTATTCTTGTTTATAAAAATATCCAATTTCATGCCATTAATTTAGATCAATTAAATGGGGAAAAGGATCTTGAAATTTGTGCTCTAAAGCTAAATTTTGTGTCAAAGAAATTTATTGTTTTATGTATTTATAGATCTCCAACTGGTAACTTTTTCTATTTTTTAAATCAGCAGGAATCAATATTGAATAAATTATACAAAACATCTAATGAATTATTACTAATGTTATATTTTAGCATCCTGTTGCACCGATTTAAGTCCATGATTTATTTAAACCGTCTTGCAGTGCATACACATTATTATTATTCGGCATTATTATGCCGAAACATGTAGTGCGAGTGAGAGAAGGAGATAGATGAGTGTATGCACTGCAAGACGGTTTAAATAAATCATGGATCTAATGAATTAATTTTATGTGGTGATTTTAATATAAATTATCTAGATGATAACATTAGGAAAGACCTTTTAGATTCTCTTTTAGCTTCTTTCAATCATTTTAGGATGATTAGCTTTCCTACCAGAATTTTAAATAATAGATAATAGATAATAAAGTAAAAAAGTAAAAGTAAAGCTATCCCTATAACAGGCTGTGAAGGCCTATAGAGTTGTGAGACACTGAGGTTCCCACATTATCAGACAATCAGCTCAAAGATGGCAGTAAGATTGTCAGCCTTACGCGCCAGCCGCGATTTACTCCCCACGAAAATTATTTAATTAATTTCTGGTACTCATTTCTGTTAGAGGCTGAGTCGACACCAGGGCCATAGTGTGGCCGGAAGGATTAGGTCAACTGAAAAAAAAATCCAATGACCTCATCGGGACTTGAACTTGCAACCTTCCAGCTTGTGGCATAGAGCCTCAACCAACTACACTACCTCGTGTCAATTCATAACTCTATTAAGTTATGAAAATTGGAAAAATGTCTACTCTGAATCTAATGTTAATGCCATTTTTAATCATTTTCTCAACACATTTCTCAGAATTTTCTATTCACGTTTTCTTTTAAAGAAATTTCAATACTCTTATAAACAAAAACCTTGGCTAACTACAGGTATTAAAATTTCATGTGCAAATAAAAGAAAATTTTATTTAACTTATAGAAATAGTAATGATCCAAATACAAAGGAATATTTTAAGAAATACTGTTGAATTCTGGCTAGGGTCATTATGACTGCAAAAAAAAACTTCTAATAAAATCTAACAATAAAATAAAAACTACTTTGAACATAGTTAAAACTATTACTAAAAATAGAGGTCCTACTAATAATATATCTACTATGAATATAAAAGATAAAATTATCTAGTAATCCGCTAGTTATTGCAAATGCTTTTAATTCCTATTTCTCATCCATAGCCGAAAATTTACTTACCAGAAATTTGTCTTCAAAAACTTCTGTTAATTATATAAATTCGTTATTTTATTTACGTCAAAATTTTATACAATCTTTTTCAACAATTAAATTTACTAATACTTACAAAATCGAAAAAATAATATATTCCTTGAAACCTAAGAATTCACATGGCTATGATGTGATATCATCTAAAATTTTGAAAGTTAGTACTCCTTATAGCTTATCACCTTATACATAACAAGATCCTACAAATACGTATATTTCCTGATAGATTAAAATATTCAGAAGTCAAGCCTTTATATAAGAAAGGAAATAGAGCCAAACTTCATAACTACAGGCCTACTTTGTTTCTCCTTACATTTTCCAAAATTACTGAAAAAAATCATTTACAAAAGATTGTATTCTCATTTAAATAAAAATAATATTGGTAATGGAACAGTTTGGTTTCAGAGAAAAATCATCTACCAAAATAGCAACGTTTACTCTTTTACACAAAATACTGTTGTCCTTTGATAATAAAAATTATGTAGGAGGATTATTCTGTGATTTACAAAAGGCCTTCAATTGTGTCAATCATAACATACTCCTGGCTAACATGGAATTTTATGGAATCTAGGGAATAGAAATTAAACTAATGAAGTCATACTTGGAAAATAGATATCAGATTGTATCAATGAAAGATATTAATCATAATAAAATATCTTCCAAGTGCGAGCTTGTCAAAACATGGAGTACCACAGGGCTCTATTTTAGGCCCTATGTTGTTCCTCATTTATATAAATGATTAGCCACAATCTGTAAATAAAATAGCTAACCCTATATTATTTGCAGATGATACTAGTAATATTATATGTAACACCAATCCTGATGAATTCAAAAGTAACATTAGTTTAGTCCTAAATGAAATAACTGCTTGGTTGAATAATATTTTTTTAACGCTAAATTGTGAAAAATTGCATTTTTTACAATTCTTTTAAAAAATCATAAAGAAATAAAAATGCAAATAATATCTACTGACTCAGTAATTACTAGTATCAACTGTACTAAATTTTTGGGAGTAAACATTGACAGTGCTTTGTCATGGAAGGACTGTTATGCAATAATGGTTATAAAGCCGTTGATGTCATTGGACTCAATGAAGATGATCTACTCTTATGTACACTCTATTTTGTCTTATGGTACTATTTTCTGGGGTAATTCTCATCTCAATGAGAGCATCTTTAAAATTAAAAACAGAATTGTAAGAGTCATTACCAGTTTGGGTAGATATGATTTGTGCCAGGAATTGTTAAAAAACTGCATATATTGCCACTCCAGTCTCAGTATATTTTCTCACTTCTTGTTTTTGTCATTAAGAATAAAAGTTGTTTTATATCTAATTTTGATATTCATGATATCAATACATGTTACAACTATAATTTACATTTGCCATCCACAAATTTAACATTAGTATAGAAGGGAATACTTTTTTCTGGAAGTAAGATTTATAACCACTTACCATTATATATATTAAAATGCAATCTAAAGATATTAAGCATTTCAAATCCGTATTAAGAACTTATCTTACAGAACATGCATTCTATAGTACTGATGAATATTGTCAAACAACTTCTCAATGAAACTTTCTATTTTGAATACTCTGATTGACTGTAGGAGGACTTTTATTGTTTAAGCTAGTAAACTTGTATTATTGTTACATTTGTTTTGTAATAACACATCTGCATTTATATTTAAGAACTGTTGTGCTGTTTTGTTTTTTATTTGGGGATCTATTATGATTGTATGACATTATTGTTTTTATATTTTATTTTATAACAGGTTCTATATCCAATAGGTTATAAGTTGATCTTGTATGGAGTAACAGAATGCTAAAAAAAATAAAAAGTGTAAATGAAAGCCGGGTTCTCACACAGAGAAACATCACACTAGAAAAGCCACGGGGAAGTTCACATTGTAGTGTCATAATGGTCTGATCTGGAGGGGAGTGTTTTGAGTTCTACCATTCAAAAGTGAATTACTGGGAACAAGCAGCTACTGCTCAACAAGGGTGTAAACTGTCTCCTATAATTATGTGGCAGTGTGGAAAGAGGAAAGAAAATCTTACTGTGTTGCTGCTTGCACAGTAACATTACATGTGTCAGTGATGATGATGTGACTGAGATGTCAATATTGACATCATTGATTTCAGTCTACACTTGAGGAGAGCACCTGCACATCTTTACTGTGCATGTTACTTTGACAATTTCATTACATATGCAAGAGTCTCACAACTTACATGAAAAAACTGAAAATTTTCCATACCCCTTCAAACTCTCTGGCAAAGGAGAAGGGAGTGTTTAAATGGTGTCAGCTACACAGTGTTAAAGGGCTTAAATGACAGTCATATTCTCTATTAAAGTTCTGGTGTAGGCTAATTTCTATGACTTGTGAGATAACTCTGCCGGTGTACTGGGGGCAGCCCCACAAAGTGCATATATTCGGTAGCCCTGGTTGACTCAATGCTCAGCCATTGCCAGCATTCAAGATGGTAGAGTCAGAGGTCTCTGTGGAGATCCTTTGTACATTCTCCAAACAGGCAGCCTGTCCCACCAACAGACACTCCAAAGTTCACTCCTGGAACTTAAAAGGCCTCGGCTGTCCTTAAGGTTTGAGCCCAGGTCTGGTCATATAGGATTTCTGGTGGACAAAGTGGCACTTGGGAAGGTTTTCTCCAAGTAATTCAGTTTCCCTTGCCAATCTTCATTCCACCAATTGCTCCACAATAACCACCATCTATCATCTGGGGCTTGTCCAATAGGCCAGTAGCGGCTGTAGCTCCAAGTGGACTCAGACTCACCCCACTCAGAATACAAAAAATAAATAATCGGTTGTCTTTGTCCATTCTGAGAATGATCAAGTCTTGGACAGTGATGGATGTAAGGTTTTCTATTGTACTGTGCCAGTATTCTGCTGATTCAATTGTATAAATTCTGCACAAATGGTAGATATGCTGTACCAATGGGTTTCTGCTTGTGTCTGCCTCCTTCATGCTTCCCTTGAGCCAAAGTGCTATGTGGATCTTCTTGATAGTTCTTCTGCAGTAAGTGAACTTGGTTTTTAGCTTGCCTTCATTTGAGACCTTGTTTGCCCTGTGCATTCTGGTCAAGAGGACACCAAGTTCCTGGGCCAAATAGCGGTTCAAGGCAGTGGTGAGGTACTGGCCAGTTGTGTTGGCTTTTAGTAAACTCTGTGGCATAAGAACCCATTACCACTCCTGTAGAAGCCCACATCCAAGAAAAGCAGATGAGCTCCTTCCTGTTCCACTGTGATCTGAAAGCCAGGATGGATGCTGTTTATGTATCAGACAAAGCTGTTCAGCTTGTGTGGAACATACAGCCAGATGACAGAAGTATTTCCACATATTGGAATCAATACCTAGGCTTTAAGGCAGCCTTGTGCCTTGAAATTCTCTAGTTTACTACGACAGGGACAGACGAAACCTGATGCCTACTCCAACCTACTGCTCAAAAAACTGGCTGTTAAAAAAAAGTGAGCATTAGGCAGAAGAGGATGGTTATGTCTTTGCTAGTCCAGTACAGTCACAGTTTCCTTGAACAAAATACAGGTGAAGAGTGATACTATATCAAAGTTGACCACAATGTTCTCCAGACTGACCAGCAGTGAGCCAATGGTCTGAATAAAATCATTGGAGTTCTTGACATGGTGTGCCATACTTCCCACTGATAATGTGAGAAGTTTTGTAAGGTACTTCAATAGATAAGTGGGTGTGTCAAATGCACCCACTATATGCCTCACTGGCACTCCTTCCTTTGTGAATCTTAGAAACACCACACACAAGGGGGGGAGGGTAGAAGACTGAGGTTGGTGTACCATCCTCAAACTCACCTACTGTTGATCTCTGGATCAATGATGTAGCATGTGCTCCACCTTCTGAATGGGATCCCCATTCAATGGTCTGTTGCCAATATCTGACAGCAAATCCTGCATCTTGGAATGGTACTTCTGGCTGATCATTACCACCATAGCACTGTCCTTATCTGCTGGTAGCACAGTTAAGTTGTCTGTAGAGCACAGTGCGCTCAATCTTGGCCATGTCAAATGGTGAGGGTTTTCACTTCACCAGGATGTGTGCCACCACCTGGCACTGTGAGATAGCAGCTTTCAGATTGCCCTTTCCACTCCACAGATATAGTCTTCAAACTGAATGGAAACCACCCAACGTATACACCTTGACAGCACATACCTCCAAAATTTTGGCAACAATTCCTATATCCAAACAACATAAAGCCAAACAGCTGAATCGACATCAAAAGATTTAGCATGTTTGACAACAGTGCTGAGAATATCTGGAAGTAACAAGGGAGGGATTCTTTGACTAGCTTTAATATATGTTAGCTTCTCAAGGAGTCCAAATCACAGAGAGAGTTAGTTATTTATGAGGTTACATAATTATGGTCACTCTGAACACTGGAAATCAAAGAAGAATCAATACAACTTTTGCAGTGGCCTTGAATTTAATCCATCTCTCCACCTTGGCCATGGCAGCTCAGGGAAAATTATTTCCACCTCTGCTTCAGCATAATATCTTCTTTTCTTGAAGAATGCCATTTTCTGGGATGTGGTGCTGTGTAGATCTTGTGTGAACCGACGTTTTGGATGGACCTACCACCTCCATCTTCAGGGTAGAAAAATCTGCAAGTGAGGAAAGAGTGTGAGCAGATGGCTGTTTTTCTTTTTCTATTTTCTCAGTCAGTTCCTTCTGGAGACTCTGTCTTGTGGTTAACATGGATCATGACGTTTCTGATTCAGTGTCGGATGGTCTCATCTAACACAGAGCACATGGAGTGTATTGCAGCCTCCACCTCTTCTTGATTGGTTCTGATCATCTCTGGCATGTGTTCTCGGCTGGCTCTTGTTTCTTGTTTCATTTCCTCTCTGTCAGCCTCCATTATTGAGCCTCGAGAACCTATCTGCCTCTCCATCCTTTCTTCATTGCTTTAGTATTGGCGCCCATTTTTTCTTGGGTGGCGTCTATTTAGTGGTCATCTTGGACAGCATGGCTTTCAGGAATTCCATATCTTCCATTTTTGTGGGATGGCACTGCAAAATAGATGTTTGTTTCGATACTTGATCACTCAAATTCAATCCATACAACCTCTGAAACCAGTTGTTATGCGTACCGGTGACTAAAGATGGGGTTTGGATTGGTAATTCAATTTGCTAACCACCTACACGTTGTAACTACAATTAATCGTTATTACTGATTTTCACATTACAAAGCACTCCACACTAATCTCTTCAACCTATTTCCACTAATCTTCATGGATTTATAATATAAAACTATAAAAGTCTACTAAATCACACACTCCCAATATCACTGTGCTACGGCACACATAAAGTCTTCAAATCAGAAGGTAAATCTTCACAGGCTGACTTCTGGTATTCTTCTTCAACTACAAACTTCCTGTGGCTATCTCCTACCGAGAACTGACTCATCCCTGAACCAAACAAATTATGTCATTTATATAGCCAAGGAATGGACACGCATCACAGGAAACACATGTCATGTGACGACCACCCACTGCTGCATGATGTCACCGTGGACATGGAAAACAAAGACTCCTCTACTGTTGTGTGTTGGACCATGTTTACAGAGCTGTTGCCTGGCAACATATTGGTCAAATCCTTTACAATATCTTTCCTCATGCAATCATTCAAATATGTACACCATGTCAGCACTTAACACACACCATAACTGCCATTCAGAATTTAAATGTCAGTAACAATTTCTGTGCCCTTACAAAGTAAACAATTTGAAACTAACACCCTTATGCAAACATTAAAGCTTGTGAGAAACATGTAACAATAATCACTACAACATATAGGATGGTTGGATGAAAGGTATAAAAAATAAAATAAATTTGTACCTCAAAAACTATTTGTCATACATGTATGTCGTTGGAAAGGAAAACTCTGAAAGTTTTTTTTTATGTCTGGCTTATGCACATGCACCAGCTGGTGAGCTTCGGCAAGCTCAATAATGATGTCGACACCACAGGAACATGTTTAATGCATGTTGTGGCTAGCAGAGTTGCAACCTCTTATGGCTGTCCAGTGTTGTTTTAGAATGCAATATGGATGTCAACTTCCTATATGGAAAAGCATTTGGTTCTGGACAACAAACTGAGGACTACAGGTAGTCTGTTGCGTGCAAAATCTCCTGGAAAGACCTACTTTCTTAAAAGACATATTCTCTGCACTGTGTACTATTTCCAACTTTTCCTTCAACGTGAATATGAAGACAGTATTTTCCTCCAAAATGTTAGTACCCTTCTTTATATTATGCAGCCTGATGTAACATATATAGAATATATAATGTGTAAAATGGGGGCAGTCTAAAAAAAAAACAGAATAGATACTACTGTCCATGATTTATGCTAACCCCCTTACAGTGCATACACTTTTTCACCTTACTCTTCTCTTTTGCACTACATGTTTCAGCACTAATGTGCCATCTTCAGGTGCGTTTTCTCTATGCACGTCTAACTACTGCATTGCATGCCCTGATGTCTTCATATTAAAATGACTAAAATATATATTCGTCATGTATAATAATAGATTTTAAATATTAAAACTTTTCAGGATTCGCCATCCATACGTCGTATCTCAACACGTGAATCATGCCAATCCTCCTCTGTCGGAGCACTCTTCCTACATTCGTGTGTATTGTGCTCTTTGTTGTGTCTTGCTCCTGTGACTGCGGGCAGTGGCGTGATTCGCGTGTTGAGATACAACGTATGGATGGTGAATCCTGAGAAGTTTTAATATTTAAAATCTATTATTATACATGACGAATATATATTTTAGTCATTTTAATATGAAGACATCAGGGCATGCAATGCAGTAGTTAGACGTGCATAGAGAAAACGCACCTGAAGATGGCACATTAGTGCTGAAACATGTAGTGCAAAAGAGAAGAGTAAGGTGAAAAAGTGTATGCACTGTAAGGGGGTTAGCATAAATCATGGATACGAGTCAGTGCAACAGGATGCTAAAATATAACATTAGATACTATTGTATCAACATCTGGCACACTACACAGTGTCATCACTCACACAACCACAACATGAATTTCTTTCACGTGTTTCTAGCATATCAAGTCTTATAACCAATTACAAAATGTTGAACTTATCAGAGAAGAGACCAACATATAAAATTCAAGTCTCCTATGTTAAAATTAAATTTATGTGAAAGTGTAAAATTACCTTTGACATAACTGGCTTCTCCTCATCCTTATCTATTGGTATAGAAGTACTGTGCACCCAAGTGTTTGTGCAAAGATGGTGCAATCGAACATATGAACTCTGTGGCACAAGAGAATCTCCTCTAGTATGTGTTGTAGCATCCAATTCAAACAGAGATGCTATCTCATTTGAGTGAGGAACAGAAACTAAGTGATACACAGGTCCACCATGAGGATCTGTAAGAGTAAGAACAGTCTATAAGCAGAATCATTTTACTTCAAGTTGTATCCAAACCAAAGACATCTAACAAAATCTTTGTACACAGGTTTGATAAAAAAGTAGTGGCAACACCTCTATAGTTCTGAAATGACTTTATTACCTGAGGTAAACACACTTACATTCCTTCAATATAATCGTCCCCCATGTGTACCACCTTCTCCCACATTTGGGGAAGGCGTTGTACACCAACAGTGCATCCACTTCTGTTGATGTCCAGCAGTGATTGCCTTACAGCATGAATAATCTCCTCCCTTGTGTTGTAACGTGTCCCTCGCAGTGGTTCTTTCATTTTGGCAAAGAGATCATAATCGCACAGACTCATATCAGGTGAGTATGGTGGATGTTGCAGTATCTCCCGTCGCCAGCAGCGAAGTAGATCCTTGACAGCATCAGCAGTATCAGCCCTTGCCTTGTCATGAAGGATGATGGTGTTCGTTGCCAACGTCGTCGCTTTCTCCTGAGAGCTGGACAAGGATGATTACGCGGGAAACTGCAGGAGTAGGCAGCATTTACTGTCTGTCATTGAGGAACAGCGTGGTGCAGTATCACTCCAACAGTGTCATATGCCACAGTGAACACTGCCTTCACATTACTCTGTGTAGGGCGCACTTTCTTTGGATGAAGAGAGCAAGGATGCTTGCATTCATTTGATTGTCGCTTCAAGTGTGGTTCGTATGAGTGAGCCCAAGTTTCGTCCAGAGTGATGATCCTTCCAAGGAAGTTGTCACCTTTCCACTAGTACTGGTCCAACAAGTCCTGTGCAATTGCATAATGGTCCCATTGTTGCACCCCGGACATTGTATGGGGTACCCAAAGCGCTGCAATTTTGTGGTATCCAAGAATATCGTGCTGAATGTGGAGCACGGTTTTGTGACATATGCCTACCTCAGCAGCTAACTCCCATGCAGCCCATCGATGATCAACATCCAGCAAAGAAGTTGAATTGTGTGGTTGTCAACATGGGGTCGCACTGAACGATGGTTGTCCTGAATGGCATCTCTCCCTTCACAGAACAATTTCACCCATCGTGTGACTGTGCAATATGGCAAAGCACCATCACCACATGCTTCTCGCAGTCCCTGATAACAGTTTTGTGCACTACGACCTCATGCAACTTCAATTTTTATCCAGGAGCGTTGTTCTTGTTTCGTAAACATGTTGTTAGGGTGCTCGAACTGGGCTCCTGCCCTTCAAGATGATGCACAACGCAACTCAATGAAACACAACCAGAGCCATTCACTGCACTACTTCAACTGAACTTCTGCTATCAGCTACAGACAGCGCTAGTGCCACCTGACGCACATCTTTCATGTTCAAGCAGTGTTGCCACTACTTTTTGTCCAACCTTTGTATAATTCTGCATGATACTAAGTCAAGAGAAAATGTTTCCTTGTAACTGTAATATCAGAAAACAAGGGATAATCAGAGATGACTTGAAATTCTGAGCAGAATATAACTAACTAGATTCTTGAAGCAGAAATAGGTCCTCAGCTAGTGAAGATATTCTCTGCTGGTCATGGCACCCTAAGGTTTGTTACCAAGCCCACAACAGCTTGCTACCCAATCCCATCATTCTTTCCCATATTTTATTACATTTTCTGAACTACTGTGTTAGTTTCCATGTGGCCTACAGTGTTGATATATTGTATACTGAAACAAGTTAGAGACTAGACACATGGTCTGGATTGATAACTGGATTTACTGAACACATGTAACTTGCAATTATAATTAATTATAATGCTAACATTAATCTAGAAACTTAACAAATGAACATAAAAAATTCTAGATCTTCTCAGACTGCTACATCTTCACTAGTCGTTGCTTGGTAACATCTTCTAATGTGGGTTAAATTGCAGCTAGCCTTCGCCAGCACAATTTTTCTTGGCTTCAGTCTCCTCAAGATCCATGACCAAGACACTGATCCTCTCCTAGATATGTACAAGTGTCAGGGTTCTAGCTATAACGCCTTGGCATGGATCGCATAGAAAACACCGTTTCTAACAGCTCCTTTATTGTTGCTGGTGTGTTGGCAAGCCGTTATGTAGCAATGGCTCACTTCTTTATTGATCCGTTACCACACAATGGGCAGCATCTCTTGTTAGCCTAACCCATCATGTCACATTACTACCTCCTCAAGGCTACTTGTCTCGAGTCGCTTATAGGTGGATTGTCATTTCTTTCCTGAGGGACCGTGCATATGATGCCTGTGAGTGGCATTTCAACATCATGCTGTGGTTCCCTAACTGCTCCTTCCTCAGGTCTGCTCACCCTGAGTGGTTCCCTTGTAAAGTGCTAGGCAGTCCAAGTGTACTACCATCATTCTCATTCTAGGGTGTCGTAGAATCCTGTACACCACACCTCTGATTCGGGTGACTACCTGCAGGGGTCCTCCCATGTCACTTCATGCTTCGGTTACTTTCTTTTGTTGTGGGTTGGGCGATAGAGCCATACTTGGTCATCATTTTGGCAGCCCACACAGTTGGCCGGCCAGTTGTAGCAGGTTTTCATTCAGTCACTGGCCAGCTTCAGATATTGGTGGGCACAACAGTGGATGTTGCATAACTGGTCCATGAGATCCACCATGTGACTGATGATTGGCCCCTTCTTGGGGGGGGGGGGCAGAATAGCAGGTCGCAGGGTAGGCAGAGTTCTCTCCTGAATACTAGGTTAGCTAAAATGAAGCCAGTAGTGTCGTGGGTGGATACCCTGTAGGCAATGAGGACGATGGGCAATCTCATGTTCCAATCCCTCTGGTGCACAACAACGGTTTTTCACAGGTGCTCCTTGAATGTTTTGATATAGTGCTCTATCATGCTGTCTGACTGTGGGTGTAGGGGTGTAGTGTATGTGTTACTGACCTCCAAGTGTTGCAACATCTCCTGCATCAGATAGGACTCAAAGTTATGTCCCTGGTCACTGTGCAGCTGTCGTGGTATTCTGATGCATTAGACAGTTTTTTTTTATCTGTTGGGGTCAGTTGAAACTAAGTCCACTTGGTATTTTAGAGTCTAAGCAAATGAAGTTGGTCACCAGGGCTTCCACCACTATCGGCTGCTACTGGTTGGAGATGAAGCAGGCCTCCAGCCACTTGGTGTAACAGTCCAGAGCGATCACTCTGAGGGAAGAGGCTTGATATGCTGATGGCTGTACTCTCAAACAAGCCTTGACATTGTACTCATGCATAAGGCCCCAACCCTTGGTCTGTTCGCTGCAACTGGCTGTGCATGTGTTACACTACTCAACATCATGTCTCATCTGAAGCCAGTAATACTGTAACATGTTTGTATTGGTAACTGGGTTTATTAACCGACCGCATAACAACGGTCGCTGCATGGGTTCCACTGTTGCATGACGTCACAGCCTAGTGGGGAGGGGTTTATCGAGCATTGCATAGCGACAGGCTAGGTGGGGGTATGTGACGTCACTCATAGAAACGCAGAGGTCATGTGACTCCCACTCACTACTGCAGTATGACATCATTATGCCTGCGCAGGGGTCTTGTTTACTGGCTGGTGCTTAGAAGCAGGTTGCATAAACTTGTTCGACTTCCCATCGCCAAACAACAAACTGACATGTTACACTACCTTTGTCTGAACTTGTCCAGGGGCTTGTTGATGGCCAGGTGTCCTGATGGTCCTACAAGGAGTTTGCCCAGTATGGCCTTCACTTTACTACAAGGGAGGACTTTCTGAGCTATTTTAGATTGTCTGTTGGTGGATTCTCATGGGTGCTCCAGTATGCCATCCCTTACTGCAAGGAACTTCCACTGGGCCTAATAGCCCCTGTAGCTGGCGCCATGACTGCCAATATACTTCCATTTTGGATGTTGTCCAGACTCTGTTTCTTCTAGGATTGGTCTTACATCTTGGTTGTTCAGCTGGCCCACACTGAGGGTAGCTGGGTTCCAGCTGTCTGAGAATATGGCTGGGACAGCCTGCATCTGCTTTCCTTCTGAAAGCAGCTTGACTTTTTGACAGCTAAGTACAGTCTTCTTGGCATGGTATTTGGGAAAGAGCATTAGCATTGCTGTGCTTCTGGCTCTGATGGTGCTTGGACATGAAGTTGTATTCTTGGAGGCACTGGATCCCGCAGGCTGTTTGTCCCTCAAATTTCTTAAAATTCATGAACCAGGTGAGTTTGGAGTGGTCACACAGAGGTGGAACTCTTGTCCATAGGGATACTTATTGAAAAGTTCCAATCTTCCGACAATGACTGGTAGTTCTCACTGGATGACACAGAAATTTTTACCTGTCTTGTTCAGCATCTCACTGTAGCAGGCTATTACTTGTTCATGGCCATCCTATACTTGTGATATTACTGCCCCAATACCAACAATATGCATGCCTGTGTCAACGATGAACTTCTCCCGTGGTTGCAGGTAAGCAAGCAAGGGTGTGGCCTCATTCAGGGATTGGAATGTGGCCTCTACTTCTGGGGTCCCCAGAAAAGTTCATTTTTTTCCTTTTCAGTCTTGTCAGTGGCTTAGCAATGTCAGCAAAACTGGAGACAAACTGCCTGTAGTTGGTACATAGGCCTAGGAGGCTCCTTATTTTCTGTTTGTTCCTTGGGGTCAGCCATTACCATATGAACTTCAATTTCTTTGGGTCTCTGGTTATTCCATCTGATGACTCAATATGACTTTACTCTGAAAGAACTGCCATTTTTATGGGTTAAGCTTTAGATGGGCCTCACGGAAATGTAATACTTTTTGTAGGTTGATCAGATGTTCCTGGAATGTGTGGCCAATCACAATCACATCATCCAGGTATATGAGGCATAACTCGTAAGGCCCCTCTATCAGCTGCTCAAATGTCACTGCAGCACTGCAGAGGCCAAAGAACATGACCATAAACCACCACAGCCCTTGACCCTATGAGAACACTGCCTTCCCTTCTTGTTAGGGTGCAGCTCTACCTGCCAGTAGCAGCACTTCAGATACAGGGTGGAGAACCACTTGGCTCCTGCACGCATACCCAGTGTGATGTCAAAAATACATTCTTCAGCTTCTTCCTTGGGGTTGCTGAATCAGACAGGCCTCTCCAGTATCAGTACAATGGTACACTCCGTTGGGCCACCAACAGTCACTGCCCTTCGCTGCAAAAGCATCTCTGTACTATGTGATTAGTTCCTCCAACTCTTGGATTTCTTCTTCATTTATGTTTGGCCTGGCAGCGGCACTCACATCCTGTAACTGTTAGGCAGTCTTCTGAGCAAGGGGTGTGGTCACCAATGCAACTGGTTCACACTGTGCCAGGGGAGATCCTTTTGTCAGTGTCTCGTCTTGAACAGTCTCTTTCAGGACTCTGATGGGTAACTCCTATTGGTCTCAGCCTAAGGTCCAGGCTATGTGGAGTCCTTCAGGAGTCTCTGGGCTCAGTTTTATCAAACTGTTTTGTGTCACAAAAGGCTCTCCAGTCAAGCCATCATCACTCCCTTGAATGATGGCAGTATCACATGGTCACTGGCCATTATAAGACAAAATGACCAGGGATTTGCCTGGAGACTACATAGCAATAATTCTTCCTCTCTGAGTAACAGCATGTGATGCCCCAAGTCCATGAATGCATCACAGGTGTGCAGAATATCAAGTCTCAGGATATACTCATATGTGATCTCTGGGACAAGCATACAGATATGCTTGGGGCTCCATCCCAGGGCTAGTTCCACTAAGGCTTCCTTCAGGATGGGGAGGGCCTCACTAGATACCATTAGTAGCAAGCAGCATAAGCTCAGCTTCCTTTTGGGCCATCCTGCGGTGACATCTGGCCTGGCAGTAGTCACGGATGATGCAGTGTCATGGTTATGAGACATGGTTTATTTCCAATCCAGCCTTGGGTGAGCAAGCTACTGTTGGTCCTCTCAGCTATTATGTTGAATGTGGGGTGGGGGGAATGGAGATAATGACGTTCCTCCATTTCTGCCAGCTCCCGTTCATTTTCCAGGGGTTGTTTGTTCCTTCTTGTCAACCTCGGGTTGCTTCTTGAAATCTGTTCATCTCCTCTCACCAGCTCCCAGTTGTTCCTCCAGCGTCGATCATTTTGTATCCAATGCCAGTTGTCTTCTTTGTTCAATTCATGAAGGCAGTCTCTTCGAAAGTGGCCGGTGCTCCCACAATGCCAGCACATGACCCGACGTGATATATTCATTCAACTGGTGCGAACTGGCCTACCCAGAGCTTCCTGGACATCATGTGCTGACTCTGCTGCATCAGATGCCTCCAGTTCAAGGGCCTGATTAAGTGTCTTCTTCTGCATCAAGTAGCCGTTGCCTTATTTATCACTTCCTTACCCCATCTGCGAATGCGCAGGTGGCTTCTCTGCTGATATTGCATTCAGGTAGGTCAAGGTGGGTGCAGTGAGCCAAGTGGTCTATTGCAGTGGCAAAGAACTGAAGGAATTTAATGACATGCTGGGTCCCTATCTTCTGCTAAGCAAGGAATGCTTCTTCCAGATGGCGGTCACCGTAGCCACTTCAGTAACCTCTTTGTACATCACTCCAGTAGAGACACCACATAGTATGTGGGCAGCCAGCTTATTCAATGTGGTGATCATGAATGTCACCTTTTGCAGGGCATTCAGTCGTTGTGCTCCACTACCGTGTTAATCTGTCACTGGAACACAGCCCATGAGGTCAATCCATTGAGCTTGGGTGGCTGTGCCATGCCTGCTCCGGTGCCAGTTCTTCTGCAACATCTGCAGTCAGCTCAGGCTTCAGTGGTAGACCGCATGCCTGCCATGTGGGAGGCACAGGCTTTGACTCCTTTTGGCTGCGTTTCACACTTGGGCCATGTCAGGTAAAGTACCTGGATGAAATCACCTGTGACTTCCGCTAGCTGCATCTTAAACTTGTGCCATGTGGTTTCTATCTCAGAGTGGAACTTTTCGTGCATTAGTTATCTACCAGCAGAGGTTTTGGGTCTGCGCACAGAGGGGCATTTGTAACTCCAGCTGTGTGTCTTCCATTGGTCAACAGACACCAACACATATTTCACCCAAGTTTCAATGGTTTCTTCAAGTTCATACAAATGGAGGTTATTGCAGCCTCCATCTTTCTTGGCTGGCCTTCATTTCGATTTGGTTGGTTTTAATTTTGATCCACATCTCTAATGGATAGGCCTCCATATTTTCTTGACTGACATCCATCTGGACTTCTATCTTTCCTTGATCTGTGATTGCCCTATATCTATCCTCGCATGGCCATCAAATCTTCTTGGCTGGCTTTCACTTCTTCTTGAATTATGTTCATCCTGACTTCCATCTCATCCAGGCTGGCCTGGTTGCTCACTGTCAGGTTTAGTAGCACTTCTAATTCAGCCATGATTATCTGTCACATGTGCTCCAACTTAACAATGCACAGTTCATTAAGTTCAACAATCCAACCCTATTCCACTTCTGATCCCCGTTTTTCATGTGTTAGTGACCAGACATGAGGTTTGGATTAATAACTGAATTTACTGTACAAATGTTAACAATGCTAGAAACTTAACAAATCACGATAACACATGCTAGGTCTTCTAAGTCGTTGCTTGATAACATCTTCTAACAGTGCAGATTCTTCAGTTTCAGTGCTCATGTACTTGCTGGCTCTCTGCCATCTTATAAGTCTCTCTCTCATCTGAAATAAATAGTGACTGACTGACTGTTAAATTGTAACTGGCCCTCACCAGCACATTGATGCTTGGTTTCGAGTCCCACGCGACCCTTCTTCTAGTTTTACTGTCTGATGGCTCTGGCAGCCTTCAGAGTAATTTACCACAACTCACAGTGTTGGGGCTCTAAGTATAGCCTTGGCACGGACCACATGCAAAACACTGTTTCTCACAGCTCCTTCATTGTTGCTGGTGTTTGATGAGCAGTTGCCTAGCAATGGCTTGCTCATTTATTGGGCCATTACCATGCAACAGATGGCTTCTCTTGCTAAACTATCCCATCATATCACAGTATGTTATGTAACGATACTGAGTTTTAAAGTTTCTTACCTCTAAGTTTTGATCGCATTTGATCCAATGTTTCATCATCATCAATCTCTGCAGCAAGATACTGCCCTGTTGCCAGATGTTTGAAGCGAAACAGGGAATTCCAGTGACCAGCACCTCCCCTGCATGGATCATGTTGAACAACCTATTGTACATAATACAAAAGGTAAAAGTAAATTTATCCTTGTACCTAATTAACCATTACATCAAAAAAATGTAACTTTTTGATTAATTATGCAGAGGTGCAGCTCCACACATTCTTAACACTGGCAACAGACACAAGTGAGTGGTGTGCGTCATCTCCTGGCACCTGCTGAATAGCATGCTGGGTAGGCCTCAAAGTCAGTATGGCTGGGACAGTGAAGAGAAAAAATCCATGCTTTTAATAGGAACTGAACCCTGGCTAATCAGCCTGCAGCCAAGTAACTACACTGATATCCAATTAATGTACAAAAGAACTAAAGTTCTTTCTGAGCAATATACTGCAGTCTCCACTACAAAAACTAGGAAATCTGCATATCACTAAAATTGTCTGAAATGAATAACAGTTCAAACAAGAAGGAAACAAACTTAATTCTGTAAATGTAGTGGATGGTTTGTCTGCAACCATACTGCAACTTGGTGACATGACAATGAAACACACATTCAGTCAACAAACATACCTACATTGATATACAATGGGGTACCCAAAAAAAACCGAACTAATTTTTTTGTGAGCAGAGTTTTGTAGTACCGCGTTTTGCAGCTATGAGCGCATAGAGCTAACATTCCTGAGTCAATAAGCTGACTACCGTTGCTTCCGAAGGTAAGGACTAGTTGCGGCAGAGTTTATAGTGACAACTGTTTTGTGTGATCGTCGTTTTTGCAATGGCTGATTTTTGTGAACAGCGTGCGGCGGTGAAATTCTGCTTTTTGCTCGGGAAAAGTGGAACAGAAACTCTTGAAATGTTAAAAACGGCGACAAGGACGATGCTATGGGGAAAACACAAGTGTTTGAGTGGTTTTTCCGTTTCAAAAATGGTGAAATGTCAATTGATGACAAACCTCGTTCTGGTCGTCCTTCCACTGCCCGAACACATGAAAATGTTGAAAAAATTCGTGAAATCATCAAGGAAGATCGACGACGGACCAGTGAAGAAATTGTGGAGCTGTCGGGAGTGACATGGAGCTCAGTTCAGCGAATTTTGACAGAAGATTTGGGAATGAAAAGGGTGGCTGCGAAATTCGTGCCACGACTGCTGACTGCTGAACAAAAACAAGGTCGCGTGGAAGCATGCTGTGCTTTGAAAGAAGAGTCCCGAAATGATCAAAACTTTTTTTCAGCGTTTTGCTGATGTTGCTGAGGTGAAGGAAAAAACGACGGAGGCGCTGTCAAGCATCTCAAAAGATGAATTTAGACAATGTTTTGAAAAATGGAATAAAAGACTAGACAAGTGTATTAGTGTAAGTGGAGAGTTCTTAGAAGGGGACCGAAGGTTTGTGCTTAAAATTTGAATAAATAAGTTTAAAAAAAAATAAGTTCGGTTTCTTTTGGGTACCCCCTCGTATTAGTGACTGAAGGTTCTGCCTGTTGATCTTCTTTTGTCATAGTATTTGAACTCATTACTCATGCAATGAGGTATATGACTTATGCTGAATTTTCATAGTCAAATCCTTCAAAAGAAAGAAAATTTACAAAATGTGCATTTGGAGGTTCATTCATAAACACCCACTAGAATGAATTACCAAAAAGTGGTGCAACATAGGTTCAGTTTTTGACAACAAGAGACAAGCCAAGTGGAGGGAGCATACTGAAGAAACAGTTCAGGATATTCCTGTGCAATCAGATCATGTAACTAACAAGCCTTCATTTTTGTGACTTGCTGCTGCAAAATGTGCAAGATAGAGGCGCAGATCCACAGCTACTATTCATAACTGACAGACATCTTCTATATGGTTGGCCATGTCAATATACAGAATATAACAAAAGAGAGTGAAGAAAATCCTCATACCATTCAACAAGTTCCATTACAAAGTGTACAAGTAGGGGTGTGGTATGCTGTATGCAACTAAAGACATATCTTTTTCAGCAAACTGTGAATTCATACAGGTACATGAGCAATATACTGAACTGTTCCTTTAACCATCTGACAATGGAAGAAAGAAAATATGAGTATTTTCAGCAATATAACCTTTGCATAACTGAAGCTCTCCAGCATAATTCTTCCAGTGAACTTCAAACAATACTGTAAAACTTAATACAATTATAGTGTTGCTGGACATCATCCATCATCCTGTTTTTATTTAAAACACACAATGTTTCATAGACTGCATTCTGTGTCTGTCTTCAGGTGGAGCCTACACAACTGGGCCCAATTGACAGAGCCAGTCCAGACCCACGTTGTATGCTTGAAATAAAAACATAAAAACAGGATGAAGAACAATGCCACTCCTATGTTGCTATCTTGTCACCAAAATGGAGGAAAAAATCATGACATAAATATAGAAAACAGATGTTTTGAAAATGTGGCACAGTTCAGATATTTGGGAACAACGATAACAAATCACAACCTGATTCAGGAGGAAATTAAGAGGAGACTGAACTCAGGTAATGTTTGCTACCATTCAGTCCAAAACCTTTTGTCTTATTGTCTGCTGTTGAAAAACATAAAAATTAGAATATACAAAACTATAATTTTGCCCGTGGTTCGGTATGGGTGTGAAACCTGGTCTCTGACTTTAAGGGAGGAACACAGACTGAGGGTGTTTGAGAAAACTGCATAATGAGGAGCTTCATAACTTGTACTCTTCTCCAAGTGAAATTAGAATGATAAAGTCAAGGAGGATGAGATGGGCAGGGCATGTAGCGTGAATGGGGGAGAGGAGGAATGCATATAGAATATTGGTGGGAAACCCGGGAGGAAGGAGACCATTGGTAAGATCAAGATGTACGTGGGTGAACAAGATGAAAATGGATCTTAAGGAGAGAATAGGATGGTACAGATTGGATTGATGTAGCTCAGGATAGGGACCAGTGGAGGGCTCTTGTGAATGAGGTAATGAACAGTCGGGTTCCATAAAATGCCGGGAAGTTCTTGAGTAGTTGCACAACTGGCGGCTTCTCAAGAATGGCTCAGCTCCATGAGTGAGCGAGGATAATGTCCAGAAGCACAATAACTGTATTAATATACCATAAACACAAACATTTTAGATCTTAACTGCGAAACTTTTTTATACATTGCAAGGCATGCTTAAGGTAGAAGGGGGTCACTTCCAACAGTTATTACAAAGTACAGTAAGCCAGGATTGTCTTTTACAGTAATCACTTGAGCAGTTGTGTGCAGAGTCTGGCATGACAACCAGTACCAGCCATCCTGCACTGTTGTCTCCAGGCATGCAAATCACAAGCAGCTTGCTTCTGTCTCAACTGTACACTTGCTGTAAAGGCTGAGTGAAAGAAAACAGTCTCATAAACAGACCTGTGTAATCCTTTGACAAATAAAAATTATATAACAGATCTAGGAAGAGATTCCTCTGATGATATTAAAATATTATTTATGTTACCGAAGAAATACCGATATTACAGTTCTACAAATGTAGAGAGACAACTGTACCAGTGCATAGGTACCAGGCCAGGCAGATGTATGGAGGAGTATAGGTATAGCTACTTATATTCTTTATCTCAGCACTAATGGAGGTTAGTAGTCAGCTTCACACCTGGTTTCAGTACACCAAGGAAAGATGTCCTGGTAACCACTGGATAGGAGGCTGGGGTGTGGGTGAGCTTCAGAGTTTGTATGGAGATACTGGCAAAGAGAAAAATATCTGCCTCTGCCTGGAATTGAACCTTGCTCATAGAGCTCATAGTGTAATCACTATACCATATTGGGTGAGCCATTCTAGCTCTACAAATGTTTTGGGATGTACTGTTGGCTTTAGAAGTTGTCCTCCATGTAATAAATATGGAAACAGGCCCTGTATAACTGGATATGGCAATGTTAGCAGTAATTCCTTCTGATTTGCCAAGCACAGAGGCTAACCCTATGTATATTTTCATATTGTAACTGTAGCTAGTCAGGTAACCTAGTCTGTACACATTTATACCAACTCAGTTATTTTCCTTAGGGATATATACATACATACATACATACAAACTAGGTGATAGCTTATCAATATGCAGGTATATTGTCTAACTGTATCTTGCCATTTTCATGGTGCAGTGGTTTACGCATGTGGCAGCTCTCTGCTATCTGAAGGGTAAGGAAATAAGCTACAGGTATAAAAGGGATGAAGTTAGGAAGAAATGGGGTGAAGGATGACGATTCCATGCTGAACATCAATGGACTTTGCTGCTACACTATCTGAACACCAAAACAGACTACAAGTACCTGAAGATGTTCTGCAAGAAGAATGGTACAAAATTCTACCACAGACTTTCCAAAATTTGTAAGAGTTCATTCCAAAATGGATTACGGGTGTACTGGAGGCAATTGGTGGTCCAACTCCTGTATATCTAATTTCTCAATGCAGAGAGAACCCATACTTACATGCTGAGGTCTACATGACAATTTGCAGCTCAATGTGTGAAAACTGCATGAAGGTAGTTCAGCAGTGCTTCACAGAATGGAATCCCTCAAAATGAAAACCGTTATGCAGTTTGGCGGAGCATAATTTACGAAAGTGTCTCATTTCACTAGAGTACACATCCTACAATGTCTTGCTGGATACTGCTTTTTCCTTGATTGGTTGAAACTAGTTTTCTCGGTTTATGATTGCTGAATTGCCCCGCCAATCTGCCTGGAGGGCTCTGTTTGTTTGGGCCTGCATGGCATGGGTTCCTTCAACTGAGGTTGGGCACCATCAGCATGGCACCCAATTGCAGTAAGCTTTTCAGTCATCCATGCCCTCCTAACCTGATGCAAAAACTTTGGGTTTAAGGTTCTGTAAACAAAGAATGCACTGAAGGGAGCTCAATCTATAAGATAAAGCACAACTGCTTTTGGACCACCTGACCATTTTTTGAAGGATGGAATAGTAACTTAAGTACAGACTGACCCTGTCCACATCTTTCACGTACAGGATGTTCAGACGAAAGGGATCCAAAATAAAAAATGTATATCTCAGAAACTAATTATCTGATTTATGTCACCAGAAAGGCAAACTCTGAAAGTTCTTTTATGCCTGGCTTATGTGCATGCAACAGTCAGTGACCTTCGGCGAGCTCAGTAATGTCAACACCACAGGAACAGGTTCAATGCATGTTGCACTCTCTTATGGCTGTCCAGCATCATTTTAGACTGCAATACAGATGTCAACCTCCTACACGGAAAAGTATTTGACTCTGGGACAACAAACTGAGGACCACAGGTAGTCTGTTGCATGTAAAATCTCCCGAAAAGACCTGGACCTCTGAAGAAAATGTCAATCGCATTAGAGAGGCATTCCAGTGGTCTGCGCAAATCAATTCATGCTGCTAGCTTGCAGTTACAAATTCTATGTTCAACAGGGCATGATGCACTACACAAAAGGCTCCACCTAAGAGCATGCAAGATTCAAATGATTCATGCACTAAAACCGAATGACCAAGTAGCATGCATAAACTTTGCTGTGGACATGCTAGAAAGAATTGACGCATCACCCGATTTTCTCCGCCAAGCGTGCTTCTTGGATGAGATGACATTCCATGTCAACAGAGTTGTAAACAGGTACAACTACAGGATTTGGGGTATTCAAAATCCACATGTCACATGTGAGTTGGAGAGAGGCAGCCCCAAAGTGAATGTATGGACTGATCTAATGCACGACAAATTGATTGGATCATTTTTCTTTTTGGAAAAGGCTTAATACTGCAGATTAACATAAAGAAATAGAAGGAACAGGGCAGAATGAATGCATCGTTTTGCTGTGTTTTGGTGTCTAAGGGCTTGGATAACAAGTGGTCTGATTTCTGAGAACTCAGTGGATTGAAAGGCAGACTTGTTTTATGCTTAATAACACTATGAGCAGCACAGGTTACAAGTGGTCAATTTTTTGCAAACTGAGCAGATTAAGTGATAGAACTATTTTGTAGTGTTATGGTATATAAGAGCATAGGTTATGAATGCGCTGTTTTTCTTTTATTTGGGAAACCACACTGTAATTGTGTTAGCATTGTTGTGCATACATATAGCTTCTACACCATACTATATACATATGTTATATGGGATTGGTGTTTATTATGAGGAGACCCAAACATCTCTCTTCAAACTAATAACCCTGAGCCAATCTGTCAGCGAAAGGGGTGTGCATGTGCGTGCATACACACACACAGAAAATATTCAAAACAGAGAAACTAGTCCATGCCATTTACCTCCACTTCCCATAAGGCTTTACTACTGGTGGCTGAGGTGGCTGATGTTCTACCAGTAGTTCTTAAAAACACATGTTGTTTCTTCTTATGTTCATCCATGGTAAGGAACTTCTCCTGTTCTGCATGGAACAGACGTACTACATCTCCCCCTTTCAGGATTTCTTCTTGATTCTCACGGTGCTCCATGAACAGGGTCACCTTCCATGATGTACTGGAGTTAACCACATTTACCTAAAAAAATTCTAGTTAAGTACCTACTGTGTGGATACAAAAAGGAGGGCCATGAAAAGAGATTGCTACAAGTCAAGTGCAGGCTTATGACATTACACACATAGTTCAAACTACATCACACATATACTGTTCTTCCAACTATGAAGGACATTTAAAGCTAATGCCTTTTTCAGACAATAAAACATGTTCATATACTTTAGCTAACAATACTACTTCATTTCTAAGAATATATAATTACTTTACATTAAAGGAGAGGTTTTTAATGGGGGGGCCTTAGAGCTCCTAAAGTGTAAGGCATCAACGCAATTTTGGTCATCTGAACTGATGTCACATTTGTAACATTCTTTTGGAAGATAACAAATGACAACTGACTGCAGATCTCAGAGGGTCAACAATGCTAATACCAACGACTAACATCAGATAAAAATTTAAACAAATTCTATTCATTTCTGTGGGGAAATTATGATATGATTTTAAAATCTATAAAAACATGTTTATTACATACTTTTACCTTTTATGTCTGTATTTTGTTTCCACTTCAGAAGCATGTCTTCTTCTTCTTCTACGGCACAACAGCCCGACGTCAGGCCTTGGCCTCCCTTATCAAGCCCCTCCATTCCTCTCTGCCCTGCGCTGCTCTCTTCCAGTTCCTTACACCCATTCACTTCTTC